>NW_027473692.1:0-175244 GCF_050947335.1 Megachile rotundata | reverse complement strand
TCATATTATTAGCCATATTATGCTTAAATGATCGATAGAACTACAATTACTATACTCATTACTCTTATTATTATCAATCTAACTCATATTATTAGCCATATTATGCTTATATGATCGATAGAACGACAATTACTATACCCACTACTCTTAGTATTATCAATCTAACTCATATTATTAGCCATATTATGCTTATATTATCGATAGAACGACAATTACTATACTTATTACTGTTATTATTATCAATCTAACTCATATTATTAGCCATATTATGCTTATATGATCGAGAGAACGCCAATTACTATACTTTTTACTCTTATTATTATCAATCTAACTCATATTATTAGCCATATTATGCTTATATTATCGATAGAACGACAATTACTATACTTATTACTGTTATTATTATCAATCTGACTCATATTATTACCCATATTATGCTTAAATGATCGATAGAACAACAATTACTATACTTATTACTCTTATTATTATCAATCTAACTCATATTATTAGCCATATTATGCTTAAATGATCGGTAGAAAGACAATTACTATACTTATTACGCTTATTATGATCAATCCAACTCGTATTATTAGGCATATTATGCTTATATGATCGATAGAACGACAAATACTATACTCATTACTCTTATTATTATCAATCTAACTCATATTATTAGCCATATTATGCTTATATGATCGATAGAACGACAATTACTATACTCACTACTCTTAGTATTATCACTCTAACTCATATTATTAGCCATATTATGCTTATATGATCGATAGAACGACAATTACTATACTTATTACTCTTAGTATTATCAATCTAACTCATATTATTAGCCATATTATGCTTATATTATCGATAGAACGACAATTACTATACTTATTACGCTTATTATTATCAATCTAACTCGTATTATTAGGCATATTATGCTTATATGATCGATAGAACGACAAATACTATACTCATTACTCTTATTATTATCAATCTAACTCATATTATTAACTATATTAAGCAGATATGATCGATAGAGCTACAATTACTATACTCATTACTCTTATTATTATCAATCTAACGCATATTATTAGCCATATTATGCTTATATGATCGAGAGAACGACAATTACTGTAGTTATTACTCTTATTATTATCAATCCAACTCGTATTATTAGGCATATTATGCTTATATGATCGATAGAACGACAAATACTATACTCATTACTCTTATTATTATCAATCTAACTCATATTATTAGCCATATTATGCTTATATGATCGATAGAACGACAATTACTATACTCACTACTCTTAGTATTATCAATCTAACTCATATTATTAGCCATATTATGCTTATATTATCGATAGAACGACAATTACTATACTTATTACTGTTATTATTATCAATCTACCTCATATTATTAGCCATATTATGCTTATATGATCGATAGAATGAGAATTACTATACTCACTACTCTTAGTATTATCACTCTAACTCATATTATTAGCCATATTATGCTTATATGATCGAGAGAACGACAATTACTGTAGTTATTACTCTTATTATTATCAATCTAACTCATATTATTAGCCATATTATGCTTATATGATCGATAGAACGAGAATTACTATACTCACTACTCTTAGTATTATCAATCTAACTCATATTATTAGCCATATTATGCTTATATGATCGATAGAACGACAATTACTATACCCACTACTCTTAGTATTATCAATCTAACTCATATTATTAGCCATATTATGCTTATATTATCGATAGAACGACAATTACTATACTTATTACTGTTATTATTATCAATCTAACTCATATTATTAGCCATATTATGCTTATATGATCGAGAGAACGCCAATTACTATACTTTTTACTCTTATTATTATCAATCTAACTCATATTATTAGCCATATTATGCTTATATTATCGATAGAACGACAATTACTATACTTATTACTGTTATTATTATCAATCTACCTCATATTATTAGCCATATTATGCTTATATGATCGATAGAATGAGAATTACTATACTCACTACTCTTAGTATTATCACTCTAACTCATATTATTAGCCATATTATGCTTATATGATCGAGAGAACGACAATTACTGTAGTTATTACTCTTATTATTATCAATCTAACTCATATTATTAGCCATATTATGCTTAAATGATCGATAGAACGACAATTACTATACTTATTACGCTTATTATTATCAATCTAACTCGTATTATTAGGCATATTATGCTTATATAATCGATAGAACGACAAATACTATACTCATTACTCTTATTATTATCAATCTAACTCATATTATTAGCCATATTATGCTTATATGATCGATAGAACGAGAATTACTATACTCACTACTCTTAGTATTAGCAATCTAACTCATATTATTAGCCATATTATGCTTATATTATCGATAGAACGACAATTACTATACTTATTACTGTTATTATTATCAATCTGACTCATATTATTAGCCATATTATGCTTAAATGGTCGATAGAACTACAATTACTATACTCATTACTCTTATTATTATCAATCTAACTCATATTATTAGCCATATTATGCTTGTATGATCGATAGAACGAGAATTACTATACTCACTACTCTTAGTATTATCAATCTAACTCATATTATTAGCCATATTATGCTTATATTATCGATAGAACGACAATTACTATATTATTACTGTTATTATTATCAATCTAACTCATATTATTAGCCATATTATGCTTATATTATCGATAGAACGACAATTACTGTACTTATTACTGTTATTGTTATCAATCTGACTCATATTATTAGCCATATTATGCTTAAATGATCGATAGAACTACAATTACTATACTCATTACTCTTATTATTATCAATCTGACTCATATTATTAGCCATATTATGCTTATATGATCGATAGAACGAGAATTACTATACTCACTACTCTTAGTATTATCAATCTAACTCATATTATTAGCCATATTATGCTTATATTATCGATAGAACGACAATTACTATACTTATTACTGTTATTATTATCAATCTGACTCATATTATTAGCCATATTATGCTTAAATGGTCGATAGAACTACAATTACTATACTCATTACTCTTATTATTATCAATCTAACTCATATTATTAGCCATATTATGCTTGTATGATCGATAGAACGAGAATTACTATACTCACTACTCTTAGTATTATCAATCTAACTCATACTATTAGCCATATTATGCTTATATTATCGATAGAACGACAATTACTATATTATTACTGTTATTATTATCAATCTAACTCATATTATTAGCCATATTATGCTTATATTATCGATAGAACGACAATTACTATACTTATTACTGTTATTATTATCAATCTAACTCATATTATTAGCCATATTATGCTTAAACAATCGGTAGAACGACAATTACTATACTTATTACGCTTATTATTATCAATCCAACTCGTATTATTAGGCATATTATGCTTATATGATCGATAGAACGACAAATACTATACTCATTACTCTTATTATTATCAATCTAACTCATATTATTAGCCATATTATGCTTATATGATCGATAGAACGACAATTACTATACTCACTACTCTTAGTATTATCAATCTAACTCATATTATTAGCCATATTGTGCTTATATTATCGATAGAACGACAATTACTATACTTATTACTGTTATTATTATCAATCTACCTCATATTATTAGCCATATTATGCTTATATGATCGATAGAATGAGAATTACTATACTCACTACTCTTAGTGTTATCACTCTAACTCATATTATTAGCCATATTATGCGTATATGACCGAGAGAACGACAATTACTGTAGTTATTACTCTTATTATTATCAATCTAACTCATATTATTAGCCATATTATGCTTAAATGATCGATAGAACGACAATTACTATACTTATTACGCTTATTATTATCAATCTAACTCGTATTATTAGGCATATTATGCTTATATAATCGATAGAACGACAAATACTATACTCACTACTCTTATTATTATCAATCTAACTCATATTATTAGCCATATTATGCTTATATGATCGATAGAACGAGAATTACTATACTCACTACTCTTAGTATTATCAATCTAACTCATATTATTAGCCATATTATGCTTATATTATCGATAGAACGACAATTACTATACTTATTACTGTTATTATTATCAATCCGACTCATATTATTAGCCATATTATGCTTAAATGGTCGATAGAACTACAATTACTATACTCATTACTCTTATTATTATCAATCTAACTCATATTATTAGCCATATTATGCTTGTATGATCGATAGAACGAGAATTACTATACTCACTACTCTTAGTATTATCACTCTAACTCATATTATTAGCCATATTATGCTTATATGATCGAGAGAACGACAATTACTGTAGTTATTACTTTTATTGTTATCAATCTAACTCATATTATTAGCCATATTATGCTTACATGATCGGTAGAACGACAATTACTATACTTATTACGCTTATTATTATCAATCTAACTCGTATTATTAGGCATATTATGCTTATATGATCGATAGAACGACAAATACTATACTCATTACTCTTATTATTATCAATCTAACTCATATTATTAGCCATATTATGCTTATATGATCGATAGAACGACAATTACTATACTTATTACTGTTATTATTATCAATCCGACTCATATTATTAGCCATATTATGCAGATATGATCGATAGAACTACAATTACTATACCCATAACTCTTATTATTATCAATCTAACTCATATTATTAGCCATATTGTGCTTATATTATCGATAGAACGACAATTACTATACGTATTACTGTTATTATTATCAATCTACCTCATATTATTAGCCATATTATGCTTATATGATCGATAGAATGAGAATTACTATACTCACTACTCTTAGTGTTATCACTCTAACTCATATTATTAGCCATATTATGCTTATATGATCGAGAGAACGACAATTACTGTAGTTATTACTCTTATTATTATCAATCTAACTCATATTATTAGCCATATTATGCTTAAATGATCGATAGAACGACAATTACTATACTTATTACGCTTATTATTATCAATCTAGCTCGTATTATTAGGCATATTATGCTTATATAATCGATAGAACGACAAATACTATACTCATTACTCTTATTATTATCAATCTAACTCATATTATTAGCCATATTATGCTTATATGATCGATAGAACGAGAATTACTATACTCACTACTCTTAGTATTATCAATCTAACTCATATTATTAGCCATATTATGCTTATATGATCGATAGAATGAGAATTACTATACTCACTACTCTTAGTATTATCACTCTAACTCATATTATTAGCCATATTATGCTTATATGATCGAGAGAACGACAATTACTGTAGTTATTACTCTTATTATTATCAATCTAACTCATATTATTAGCCATATTATGCTTATATGATCGATAGAATGAGAATTACTATACTCACTACTCTTAGTATTATCAATCTAACTCATATTATTAGCCATATTATGCTTATATTATCGATAGAACGACAATTACTATACTTATTACTGTTATTATTATCAATCTAACTCATATTATTAGCCATATTATGCTTAAACAATCGGTAGAACGACAATTACTATACTTATTACGCTTATTATTATCAATCCAACTCGTATTATTAGGCATATTATGCTTATATGATCGATAGAACGACAAATACTATACTCATTACTCTTATTATTATCAATCTAACTCATATTATTAGCCATATTGTGCTTATATTGTCGATAGAACGACAATTACTGTACGTATTACTGTTATTATTATCAATCTACCTCATATTATTAGCCATATTATGCTTATATGATCGATAGAATGAGAATTACTATACTCACTACTCTTAGTGTTATCACTCTAACTCATATTATTAGCCATATTATGCTTATATGATCGAGAGAACGACAATTACTGTAGTTATTACTCTTATTATTATCAATCTAACTCATATTATTAGCCATATTATGCTTAAATGATCGATAGAACTACAATTACTATACTCATTACTCTTATTATTATCAATCTAACTCATATTATTAGCCATATTATGCTTATATGATCGATAGAACGACAATTACTATACCCACTACTCTTAGTATTATCAATCTAACTCATATTATTAGCCATATTATGCTTAAATGATCGATAGAACGACAATTACTATACTCACTACTCTTAGTATTATCAATCTAACTCATATTATTAGCCATATTATGCTTATATTATCGATAGAACGACAATTACTATACTTATTACTGTTATTATTATCAATCTAACTCATATTATTAGCCATATTATGCTTATATTATCGATAGAACGACAATTACTATACTTATTACTGTTATTATTATCAATCTGACTCATATTATTACCCATATTATGCTTAAATGATCGATAGAACGACAATTACTATACTTATTACTCTTATTATTATCAATCTAACTCATATTATTAGCCATATTATGCTTATATGATCGATAGAACGACAAATACTATACTTACTACTCTTATTATTATCAATCTAACTCATATTATTAACCATATTATGCAGATATGATCGATAGAACTACAATTACTATACTCATGACTCTTATTATTATCAATCTACCTCATATTATTAGCCATATTATGCTTAAATGATCGATAGAACTACAATTACTATACTCATTACTCTTATTATTATCAATCTAACTCATATTATTAGCCATATTATGCTTATATGATCGATAGAACGACAATTACTATACCCACTACTCTTAGTATTATCAATCTAACTCATATTATTAGCCATATTATGCTTATATTATCGATAGAACGACAATTACTATACTTATTACTGTTATTATTATCAATCTAACTCATATTATTAGCCATATTATGCTTATATGATCGAGAGAACGCCAATTACTATACTTTTTACTCTTATTATTATCAATCTAACTCATATTATTAGCCATATTATGCTTATATTATCGATAGAACGACAATTACTATACTTATTACTGTTATTATTATCAATCTGACTCATATTATTACCCATATTATGCTTAAATGATCGATAGAACAACAATTACTATACTTATTACTCTTATTATTATCAATCTAACTCATATTATTAGCCATATTATGCTTAAATGATCGGTAGAAAGACAATTACTATACTTATTACGCTTATTATGATCAATCCAACTCGTATTATTAGGCATATTATGCTTATATGATCGATAGAACGACAAATACTATACTCATTACTCTTATTATTATCAATCTAACTCATATTATTAGCCATATTATGCTTATATGATCGATAGAACGACAATTACTATACTCACTACTCTTAGTATTATCACTCTAACTCATATTATTAGCCATATTATGCTTATATGATCGATAGAACGACAATTACTATACTTATTACTCTTAGTATTATCAATCTAACTCATATTATTAGCCATATTATGCTTATATTATCGATAGAACGACAATTACTATACTTATTACGCTTATTATTATCAATCTAACTCGTATTATTAGGCATATTATGCTTATATGATCGATAGAACGACAAATACTATACTCATTACTCTTATTATTATCAATCTAACTCATATTATTAACTATATTAAGCAGATATGATCGATAGAGCTACAATTACTATACTCATTACTCTTATTATTATCAATCTAACGCATATTATTAGCCATATTATGCTTATATGATCGAGAGAACGACAATTACTGTAGTTATTACTCTTATTATTATCAATCCAACTCGTATTATTAGGCATATTATGCTTATATGATCGATAGAACGACAAATACTATACTCATTACTCTTATTATTATCAATCTAACTCATATTATTAGCCATATTATGCTTATATGATCGATAGAACGACAATTACTATACTCACTACTCTTAGTATTATCAATCTAACTCATATTATTAGCCATATTATGCTTATATTATCGATAGAACGACAATTACTATACTTATTACTGTTATTATTATCAATCTACCTCATATTATTAGCCATATTATGCTTATATGATCGATAGAATGAGAATTACTATACTCACTACTCTTAGTATTATCACTCTAACTCATATTATTAGCCATATTATGCTTATATGATCGAGAGAACGACAATTACTGTAGTTATTACTCTTATTATTATCAATCTAACTCATATTATTAGCCATATTATGCTTATATGATCGATAGAACGAGAATTACTATACTCACTACTCTTAGTATTATCAATCTAACTCATATTATTAGCCATATTATGCTTATATGATCGATAGAACGACAATTACTATACCCACTACTCTTAGTATTATCAATCTAACTCATATTATTAGCCATATTATGCTTATATTATCGATAGAACGACAATTACTATACTTATTACTGTTATTATTATCAATCTAACTCATATTATTAGCCATATTATGCTTATATGATCGAGAGAACGCCAATTACTATACTTTTTACTCTTATTATTATCAATCTAACTCATATTATTAGCCATATTATGCTTATATTATCGATAGAACGACAATTACTATACTTATTACTGTTATTATTATCAATCTGACTCATATTATTACCCATATTATGCTTAAATGATCGATAGAACAACAATTACTATACTTATTACTCTTATTATTATCAATCTAACTCATATTATTAGCCATATTATGCTTAAATGATCGGTAGAACGACAATTACTATACTTATTACGCTTATTATGATCAATCCAACTCGTATTATTAGGCATATTATGCTTATATGATCGATAGAACGACAAATACTATACTCATTACTCTTATTATTATCAATCTAACTCATATTATTAGCCATATTATGCTTATATGATCGATAGAACGACAATTACTATACTCACTACTCTTAGTATTATCAATCTAACTCATATTATTAGCCATATTATGCTTATATTATCGATAGAACGACAATTACTATACTTATTACGCTTATTATTATCAATCTAACTCGTATTATTAGGCATATTATGCTTATATGATCGATAGAACGACAAATACTATACTCATTACTCTTATTATTATCAATCTAACTCATATTATTAACCATATTAAGCAGATATGATCGATAGAGCTACAATTACTATACTCATTACTCTTATTATTATCAATCTAACGCATATTATTAGCCATATTATGCTTATATGATCGAGAGAACGACAATTACTGTAGTTATTACTCTTATTATTATCAATCCAACTCGTATTATTAGGCATATTATGCTTATATGATCGATAGAACGACAAATACTATACTCATTACTCTTATTATTATCAATCTAACTCATATTATTAGCCATATTATGCTTATATGATCGATAGAACGACAATTACTATACTCACTACTCTTAGTATTATCAATCTAACTCATATTATTAGCCATATTATGCTTATATTATCGATAGAACGACAATTACTATACTTATTACTGTTATTATTATCAATCTACCTCATATTATTAGCCATATTATGCTTATATGATCGATAGAATGAGAATTACTATACTCACTACTCTTAGTATTATCACTCTAACTCATATTATTAGCCATATTATGCTTATATGATCGAGAGAACGACAATTACTGTAGTTATTACTCTTATTATTATCAATCTAACTCATATTATTAGCCATATTATGCTTATATGATCGATAGAACGAGAATTACTATACTCACTACTCTTAGTATTATCAATCTAACTCATATTATTAGCCATATTATGCTTATATGATCGATAGAACGAGAATTACTATACTCACTACTCTTAGTATTATCAATCTAACTCATATTATTAGCCATATTATGCTTATATTATCGATAGGACGACAATTACTATACTTATTACTGTTATTATTATCAATCTAACTCATATTATTAGCCATATTATGCTTAAATGATCGGTAGAACGACAATTACGATACTTATTACGCTTATTATGATCAATCCAACTCGTATTATTAGGCATATTATGCTTATATGATCGATAGAACGACAAATACTATACTCATTACTCTTATTATTATCAATCTAACTCATATTATTAGCCATATTATGCTTATATGATCGATAGAACGACAATTACTATACTCACTACTCTTAGTATTATCAATCTAACTCATATTATTAGCCATATTATGCTTAAATTATCGATAGAACGACAATTACTATACTTATTACGCTTATTATTATCAATCTAACTCGTATTATTAGGCATATTATGCTTATATGATCGATAGAACGACAAATACTATACTCATTACTCTTATTATTATCAATCTAACTCATATTATTAACCATATTAAGCAGATACAATCGATAGAGCTACAATTACTATACTCATTACTCTTATTATTATCAATCTAACGCATATTATTAGCCATATTATGCTTAAATGATCGATAGAACTACAATTACTATACTCATTACTCTTATTATTATCAATCTAACTCATATTATTAGCCATATTATGCTTATATGATCGATAGAACGACAAATACTATACTCATTACTCTTATTATTATCAATCTAACTCATGCTATTAGCCATATTATGGTTATATGATCGATATAACGACAATTACTATACTTATTACTCTTATTATTATCAATCTAACTCATATTATTAGCCATATTATGCTTATATGATCGATAGAACGACAAATACTATACTTACTACTCTTATTATTATCAATCTAACTCATATTATTAGCCATATTATGCTTATATGATCGAGAGAACGACAATTACTGTAGTTATTACTCTTATTATTATCAATCCAACTCGTATTATTAGGCATATTATGCTTATATGATCGATAGAACGACAAATACTATACTCATTACTCTTATTATTATCAATCTAACTCATATTATTAGCCATATTATGCTTATATGATCGATAGAACGACAATTACTATACTCACTACTCTCAGTATTATCAATCTAACTCATATTATTAGCCATATTATGCTTATATTATCGATAGAACGACAATTACTATACTTATTACAGTTATTATTATCAATCTACCTCATATTATTAACCATATTATGCTTATATGATCGATAGAATGAGAATTACTATACTCACTACTCTTAGTATTATCACTCTAACTCATATTATTAGCCATATTATGCTTATATGATCGAGAGAACGACAATTACTGTAGTTATTACTCTTATTATTATCAATCTAACTCATATTATTAGCCATATTATGCTTAAATGATCGATAGAACGACAATTACTATACTTATTACGCTTATTATTATCAATCTAACTCGTATTATTAGGCATATTATGCTTATATAATCGATAGAACGACAAATACTATACTCATTACTCTTATTATTATCAATCTAACTCATATTATTAGCCATATTATGCTTATATGATCGATAGAACGAGAATTACTATACTCACTACTCTTAGTATTATCAATCTAACTCATATTATTAGCCATATTATGCTTATATTATCGATAGAACGACAATTGCTATACTTATTACTGTTATTATTATCAATCTGACTCATATTATTAGCCATATTATGCTTAAATGGTCGATAGAACTACAATTACTATACTCATTACTCTTATTATTATCAATCTAACTCATATTATTAGCCATATTATGCTTGTATGATCGATAGAACGAGAATTACTATACTCACTACTCTTAGTATTATCAATCTAACTCATATTATTAGCCATATTATGCTTATATTATCGATAGAACGACAATTACTATACTTATTACTGTTATTATTATCAATCTAACTCATATTATTAGCCATATTATGCTTAAATGATCGGTAGAACGACAATTACTATACTTATTACGCTTATTGTTATCAATCTAACTCGTATTATTAGGCATATTATGCTTATATGATCGATAGAACGACAAATACTATACTCATTACTCTTATTATTATCAATCTAACTCATATTATTAGCCATATTATGCTTATATGATCGATAGAACGAGAATTACTATACTCACTACTCTTAGTATTATCAATCTAACTCATATTATTAGCCATATTATGCTTATATTATCGATAGAACGACAATTACTATACTTATTACTGTTATTATTAACAATCTAACTCATATTATTAGCCATATTATGCTTATATGATCGATAGAATGAGAATTACTATACTCACTACTCTTAGTATTATCACTCTAACTCATATTATTAGGCATATTATGCTTATATGATCGATAGAACGACAAATACTATACTCATTACTCTTATTATTATCAATCTAACTCATATTATTAGCCATATTATGCTTATATGATCGATAGAACGACAATTACTATACTCACTACTCTTAGTATTATCACTCTAACTCATATTATTAGCCATATTATGCTTATATGATCGATAGAACGACAATTACTATACTTATTACTCTTAGTATTATCAATCTAACTCATATTATTAGCCATATTATGCTTATATTATCGATAGAACGACAATTACTATACTTATTACGCTTATTATTATCAATCTAACTCGTATTATTAGGCATATTATGCTTATATGATCGATAGAACGACAAATACTATACTCATTACTCTTATTATTATCAATCTAACTCATATTATTAACTATATTAAGCAGATATGATCGATAGAGCTACAATTACTATACTCATTACTCTTATTATTATCAATCTAACGCATATTATTAGCCATATTATGCTTATATGATCGAGAGAACGACAATTACTGTAGTTATTACTCTTATTATTATCAATCCAACTCGTATTATTAGGCATATTATGCTTATATGATCGATAGAACGACAAATACTATACTCATTACTCTTATTATTATCAATCTAACTCATATTATTAGCCATATTATGCTTATATGATCGATAGAACGACAATTACTATACTCACTACTCTTAGTATTATCAATCTAACTCATATTATTAGCCATATTATGCTTATATTATCGATAGAACGACAATTACTATACTTATTACTGTTATTATTATCAATCTACCTCATATTATTAGCCATATTATGCTTATATGATCGATAGAATGAGAATTACTATACTCACTACTCTTAGTATTATCACTCTAACTCATATTATTAGCCATATTATGCTTATATGATCGAGAGAACGACAATTACTGTAGTTATTACTCTTATTATTATCAATCTAACTCATATTATTAGCCATATTATGCTTATATGATCGATAGAACGAGAATTACTATACTCACTACTCTTAGTATTATCAATCTAACTCATATTATTAGCCATATTATGCTTATATGATCGATAGAACGACAATTACTATACCCACTACTCTTAGTATTATCAATCTAACTCATATTATTAGCCATATTATGCTTATATTATCGATAGAACGACAATTACTATACTTATTACTGTTATTATTATCAATCTAACTCATATTATTAGCCATATTATGCTTATATGATCGAGAGAACGCCAATTACTATACTTTTTACTCTTATTATTATCAATCTAACTCATATTATTAGCCATATTATGCTTATATTATCGATAGAACGACAATTACTATACTTATTACTGTTATTATTATCAATCTGACTCATATTATTACCCATATTATGCTTAAATGATCGATAGAACAACAATTACTATACTTATTACTCTTATTATTATCAATCTAACTCATATTATTAGCCATATTATGCTTAAATGATCGGTAGAACGACAATTACTATACTTATTACGCTTATTATGATCAATCCAACTCGTATTATTAGGCATATTATGCTTATATGATCGATAGAACGACAAATACTATACTCATTACTCTTATTATTATCAATCTAACTCATATTATTAGCCATATTATGCTTATATGATCGATAGAACGACAATTACTATACTCACTACTCTTAGTATTATCAATCTAACTCATATTATTAGCCATATTATGCTTATATTATCGATAGAACGACAATTACTATACTTATTACGCTTATTATTATCAATCTAACTCGTATTATTAGGCATATTATGCTTATATGATCGATAGAACGACAAATACTATACTCATTACTCTTATTATTATCAATCTAACTCATATTATTAACCATATTAAGCAGATATGATCGATAGAGCTACAATTACTATACTCATTACTCTTATTATTATCAATCTAACGCATATTATTAGCCATATTATGCTTATATGATCGAGAGAACGACAATTACTGTAGTTATTACTCTTATTATTATCAATCCAACTCGTATTATTAGGCATATTATGCTTATATGATCGATAGAACGACAAATACTATACTCATTACTCTTATTATTATCAATCTAACTCATATTATTAGCCATATTATGCTTATATGATCGATAGAACGACAATTACTATACTCACTACTCTTAGTATTATCAATCTAACTCATATTATTAGCCATATTATGCTTATATTATCGATAGAACGACAATTACTATACTTATTACTGTTATTATTATCAATCTACCTCATATTATTAGCCATATTATGCTTATATGATCGATAGAATGAGAATTACTATACTCACTACTCTTAGTATTATCACTCTAACTCATATTATTAGCCATATTATGCTTATATGATCGAGAGAACGACAATTACTGTAGTTATTACTCTTATTATTATCAATCTAACTCATATTATTAGCCATATTATGCTTATATGATCGATAGAACGAGAATTACTATACTCACTACTCTTAGTATTATCAATCTAACTCATATTATTAGCCATATTATGCTTATATGATCGATAGAACGAGAATTACTATACTCACTACTCTTAGTATTATCAATCTAACTCATATTATTAGCCATATTATGCTTATATTATCGATAGGACGACAATTACTATACTTATTACTGTTATTATTATCAATCTAACTCATATTATTAGCCATATTATGCTTAAATGATCGGTAGAACGACAATTACGATACTTATTACGCTTATTATGATCAATCCAACTCGTATTATTAGGCATATTATGCTTATATGATCGATAGAACGACAAATACTATACTCATTACTCTTATTATTATCAATCTAACTCATATTATTAGCCATATTATGCTTATATGATCGATAGAACGACAATTACTATACTCACTACTCTTAGTATTATCAATCTAACTCATATTATTAGCCATATTATGCTTAAATTATCGATAGAACGACAATTACTATACTTATTACGCTTATTATTATCAATCTAACTCGTATTATTAGGCATATTATGCTTATATGATCGATAGAACGACAAATACTATACTCATTACTCTTATTATTATCAATCTAACTCATATTATTAACCATATTAAGCAGATACAATCGATAGAGCTACAATTACTATACTCATTACTCTTATTATTATCAATCTAACGCATATTATTAGCCATATTATGCTTAAATGATCGATAGAACTACAATTACTATACTCATTACTCTTATTATTATCAATCTAACTCATATTATTAGCCATATTATGCTTATATGATCGATAGAACGACAAATACTATACTCATTACTCTTATTATTATCAATCTAACTCATGCTATTAGCCATATTATGGTTATATGATCGATATAACGACAATTACTATACTTATTACTCTTATTATTATCAATCTAACTCATATTATTAGCCATATTATGCTTATATGATCGATAGAACGACAAATACTATACTTACTACTCTTATTATTATCAATCTAACTCATATTATTAGCCATATTATGCTTATATGATCGAGAGAACGACAATTACTGTAGTTATTACTCTTATTATTATCAATCCAACTCGTATTATTAGGCATATTATGCTTATATGATCGATAGAACGACAAATACTATACTCATTACTCTTATTATTATCAATCTAACTCATATTATTAGCCATATTATGCTTATATGATCGATAGAACGACAATTACTATACTCACTACTCTCAGTATTATCAATCTAACTCATATTATTAGCCATATTATGCTTATATTATCGATAGAACGACAATTACTATACTTATTACAGTTATTATTATCAATCTACCTCATATTATTAACCATATTATGCTTATATGATCGATAGAATGAGAATTACTATACTCACTACTCTTAGTATTATCACTCTAACTCATATTATTAGCCATATTATGCTTATATGATCGAGAGAACGACAATTACTGTAGTTATTACTCTTATTATTATCAATCTAACTCATATTATTAGCCATATTATGCTTAAATGATCGATAGAACGACAATTACTATACTTATTACGCTTATTATTATCAATCTAACTCGTATTATTAGGCATATTATGCTTATATAATCGATAGAACGACAAATACTATACTCATTACTCTTATTATTATCAATCTAACTCATATTATTAGCCATATTATGCTTATATGATCGATAGAACGAGAATTACTATACTCACTACTCTTAGTATTATCAATCTAACTCATATTATTAGCCATATTATGCTTATATTATCGATAGAACGACAATTGCTATACTTATTACTGTTATTATTATCAATCTGACTCATATTATTAGCCATATTATGCTTAAATGGTCGATAGAACTACAATTACTATACTCATTACTCTTATTATTATCAATCTAACTCATATTATTAGCCATATTATGCTTGTATGATCGATAGAACGAGAATTACTATACTCACTACTCTTAGTATTATCAATCTAACTCATATTATTAGCCATATTATGCTTATATTATCGATAGAACGACAATTACTATACTTATTACTGTTATTATTATCAATCTAACTCATATTATTAGCCATATTATGCTTAAATGATCGGTAGAACGACAATTACTATACTTATTACGCTTATTGTTATCAATCTAACTCGTATTATTAGGCATATTATGCTTATATGATCGATAGAACGACAAATACTATACTCATTACTCTTATTATTATCAATCTAACTCATATTATTAGCCATATTATGCTTATATGATCGATAGAACGAGAATTACTATACTCACTACTCTTAGTATTATCAATCTAACTCATATTATTAGCCATATTATGCTTATATTATCGATAGAACGACAATTACTATACTTATTACTGTTATTATTATCAATCTAACTCATATTATTAGCCATATTATGCTTAAATGATCGGTAGAACGACAATTACTATACTTATTACGCTTATTATTATCAATCTAACTCGTATTATTAGGCATATTATGCTTATATGATCGATAGAACGACAAATACTATACTCATGACTCTTATTATTATCAATCTAACTCATATTATTAGCCATATTATGCTTATATGATCGATAGAACGAGAATTACTATACGCACTACTCTTAGTATTATCAATCTAACTCATATTATTAGCCATATTATGCTTATATTATCGATAGAACGGCAATTACTACACTTATTACTCTTATTATTATGAATCTAACTCATATTATTAACCATATTTTGCAGATATGATCGATAGAACTACAATTACTATATCCATTACTCTTATTATTATCAATCTAACTCATATTATTAGCCATATTATGCTTAAATGATCGATAGAACGACAATTACTGTAGTTATTACTCTTATTATTATCAATCTAACTCGTATTATTAGCCATATTATTCTTATATGATCGATAGAACGACAAATACTATACTTATTACTCTTATTATTATTCAATCTAACTCATATTATTAGCCATATTATGCTTATATGATCGATAGAACGACAATTACTATACTCACTACTCTTAGTATTATCAATCTAACTCATATTATTAGCCATATTATGCTTATATTATCGATAGAACGACAATTACTATACTTATTACTGTTATTATTATCAATCTAACTCATATTATTAGCCATATTATGCTTATATGATCGAGAGAACGACAATTACTATACTTATTACTCTTATTATTATCAATCTAACTCATATTATTAGCCATATTATGCTTATATTATCGATAGAACGACAATTACTATACTTATTACTGTTATTATTATCAATCTGACTCATATTATTACCCATATTATGCTTAAATGATCGATAGAACGACAATTACTATACTTATTACTCTTATTATTATCAATCTAACTCATATTATTGGCCATATTATGCTTATATGATCGATAGAACGACAAATACTATACTTACTACTCTTATTATTATCAATCTAACTCATATTATTAGCCATATTATGCTTATATGATCGAGAGAACGACAATTACTATACCTATTACTCTTATTATTATCAATCTAACTCATATTATTAGCCATATTATGCTTATATTATCGATAGAACGACAATTACTATACTTATTACTGTTATTATTATCAATCTGACTCATATTATTACCCATATTATGCTTAAATGATCGATAGAACGACAATTACTGTAGTTATTACGCTTATTATTATCAATCTAACTCGTATTATTAGGCATATTATGCTTATATAATCGATAGAACGACAAATACTATACTCATTACTCTTATTATTATCAATCTAACTCATATTATTAGCCATATTATGCTTATATGATCGATAGAACGAGAATTACTATACTCACTACTCTTAGTATTATCAATCTAACTCATATTATTAGCCATATTATGCTTATATTATCGATAGAACGACAATTGCTATACTTATTACTGTTATTATTATCAATCTGACTCATATTATTAGCCATATTATGCTTATATGATCGATAGAACGACAAATACTATACTTACTACTCTTATTATTATCAATCTAACTGATGTTATTAACCATATTATGCAGATATGATCGATAGAACGACAATTACTATACTTATTACTGTTATTATTATCAATCTGACTCATATTATTAGCCATATTATGCTTAAATGATCGATAGAACGACAATTACTATACTTATTACTCTTATTATTATCAATCTAACTCATATTATTGGCCATATTATGCTTATATGATCGATAGAACGACAAATACTATACTTACTACTCTTATTATTATCAATCTAGCTCATATTATTAGCCATATTATGCTTATATTATCGATAGAACGACAATTACTATACTTATTACTGTTATTATTATCAATCTGACTCATATTATTACCCATATTATGCTTAAATGATCGATAGAACGACAATTACTATACTTATTACTCTTATTATTATCGATGTAACTCATATTATTAGCCATATTATGCTTATATGATCGATAGAACGACAAATACTATACTTACTACTATTATTATTATCAATCTAACTCATGTTATTAACCATATTATGCAGATATGATCGATAGAACGACAATTACTATACTTATTACTGTTATTATTATCAATCTGACTCATATTATTACCCATATTATGCTTAAATGATCGATAGAACGACAATTACTATACTTATTACTCTTATTATTATCAATCTAACTCATATTATTGGCCATATTATGCTTATATGATCGAGAGAACGACAATTACTATACTTATTACTCTTATTATTATCAATCTAACTCATATTATTAGCCATATTATGCTTATATGATCGATAGAACGAGAATTACTATACTTACTACTCTTATTATTATCAATCTAACTCATATTATTAGCCATATTATGCTTATATGATCGAGAGAACGACAATTACTATACTTATTACTCTTATTATTATCAATCTAACTCATATTATTAGCCATATTATGCTTATATTATCGATAGAACGACAATTACTATACTTATTACTGTTATTATTATCAATCTGACTCATATTATTACCCATATTATGCTTAAATGATCGATAGAACGACAATTACTATACTTATTACTCTTATTATTATCAATCTAACTCATATTATTAGCCATATTATGCTTATATGATCGATAGAACGACAAATACTATTCTTACTACTCTTATTATTATCAATCTAACTCATATTATTAACCATATTATGCAGATATGATCGATAGAACTACAATTACTACACTCATTACTCTTATTATTATCAATCTAACTCATATTATTAGCCATATTATGCTTAAATGATCGATAGAACGACAATTACTATACTTATTTCTGTTATTATTATCAATCTAACTCATATTATTAACCATATTATGCAGATATGATCGATAGAACTACAATTACTATACTCATTACTCTTATTATTATCAATCTGACTCATATTATTACCCATATTATGCTTAAATGATCGATAGAACTACAATTACTATACTCATTACTCTTATTATTATCAATCTAACTCATATTATTAGCCATATTATGCTTATATGATTGATAGAATGAGAATTACTATACTCACTACTCTTAGTAATATCACTCTAACTCATATTATTAGCCATATTATGCTTATATGATCGATAGAACGACAATTACTATACTTATTACTCTTATTATTATCAATCTAACTCATATTATTAGCCATATTATGCTTATATGATCGAGAGAACGACAATTACTATACTTATTACTCTTATTATTATCAATCTAACTCATATTATTAGCCATATTATGCTTATATTATCGATAGAACGACAATTACTATACTTATTACTGTTATTATTATCAATCTGACTGATATTATTACCCATATTATGCTTAAATGATCGATAGAACGACAATTACTATACTTATTACTCTTATTATTATCGATGTAACTCATATTATTAGCCATATTATGCTTATATGATCGACAGAACGGCAAATACTATACTTACTACTCTTATTATTATCAATCTAACTCATGTTATTAACCATATTATGCAGATATGATCGATAGAACGACAATTACTATACTTATTACTGTTATTATTATCAATCTGACTCATATTATTACCCATATTATGCTTAAATGATCGATAGAACGACAACTACTATACTTATTACTCTTATTATTATCAATCTAACTCATATTATTGGCCATATTATGCTTATATGATCGATAGAACGACAAATACTATACTTACTACTCTTATTATTATCAATCTAACTCATATTATTAGCCATATTATGCTTATATGATCGAGAGAACGACAATTACTATACTTATTACTCTTATTATTATCAATCTAACTCATATTATTAGCCATATTATGCTTATATTATCGATAGAACGACAATTACTATACTTATTACTGTTATTATTATCAATCTGACTCATATTATTACCCATATTATGCTTAAATGATCGATAGAACGACAATTACTATACTTATTACTCTTATTATTATCAATCTAACTCATATTATTAGCCATATTATGCTTATATTATCGATAGAACGACAATTACACTACTCATTACTCTTATTATTATCAATCTAACTCATATGATTAACCATATTATGCAGATATGATCGATAGGACGACAATTACTATACTCATTACTCTTATTATTATCAATCTAACTCATATTATTAGCCATATTATGCTTATATGATCGATAGAACGGCAACTACTATACTTATAACTCTTATTATTATCAATCTAACTCATATTATTATCCACATTATGCTTATATGGTCGATAGAACGACAAATACTATACTTATTATTCTTATTATTATCTATCTACTCATATTATTGGCCATATTATGCTAATATAATCGATAGAACGACAATTACTATACTTATTACTCTTATTATTATCAATCTAACTCATATTATTAGCCATATTATGCTTATATGATCGACAGAACGACAATTACTATGCTTATTACACTCACTGTTATCAATCTAACTCATATTAGTAACCGTAATATGCAAATATGATCGATAGAACGACAATTACTATACTTATTACTCTTATTATTATCAACCTAACTCATACTATTAGCCATATTATGCTTATATGATCGATCGAACGACAATGACTATACTCACTTCTCTTATTATTATCAATCTTACTCATATTATTAGCCATATTATGCTTATATGATCGATCGAACGACAATGACTATACTCACTTCTCTTATTATTGTCAATCTAACTCATATTATTAACCATATTATACTAATATGATCGATAGAACGACAATTACTATACCTATTACACTCACTATTATCAATCTAACTCATATTATTAAACATGTTATGCGGATATGATCGATAGCACGACATATGCTACACATATTACTCTTATTATTATCGATCTAACTCATATTATTAGCTATATTAAGCTTATATGATCGACAGAACGACAATTACTATACTTATTACACTCACTGTTATCAATCTAACTCACATTATTAACCATATTATGCAAATACGATCGATAGAACGACAATTACTATACTCATTACTCTTATTATTATCAGCCTAACTCATATTATTAGCCATATTATGCTTATATGAACGATAGAACGACAATTACTATAATCATTACTCTTATTATTATCAATCTAACTCATATTATTAGCCATATTATGCTTATGTGATCGATAGAACTACAATTACTATACTTATTACTCTTATTATTATCAATCTAACTCATATTATTAACCATATTATGCAGATATGATCGATAGAACTACAATTACTATACTCATTACTCTTATTATTATCAACCTAACTCATATTATTAGCCATATTATGCTTATATGATCGATAGAACGACAATTACTATACTCATTACTCTTATTATTATCAATCTATCTCATATTATTAGCCATTTTATGCTTATATGATCGATAGAACGACAATTACTATACACACTACTCTTATTATTATCAATCTAACTCATATTATTAGCCATATTATGCTTATATGATCGATAGAACGGCAACTACTATACTTATAACTCTTATTATTATCAATCTAACTCATATTATTATCCACATTATGCTTATATGCTCGATAGAACCACAAATACTATACTTATTATTCTTATTGTTATCTATCTAACTCATATTATTGGCCATATTATGCTAATATAATCGATAGAACGACAATTACTATACTTATTACTCTTATTACTATCAATCTAACTCATATTATTAGCCATATTATGCTTATATGATCGACAGAACGACAATTACTATGCTTATTACACTCACTGTTATCAATCTAACTCATATTAGTAACCGTAATATGCAAATATGATCGATAGAACGACAATTACTATACTTATTACTCTTATTATTATCAACCTAACTCATATTATTAGCCATATTATGCTTATATGATCGGTAGATCGACAATTACTATACCTATTACTCTTATTATTATCAATCTAACTCATATTATTAACCATATTTTGCTTATATGAGCAATAGAACTACAATTACTATACTTATTACACTCACTATTATCAATCTAACTCATATGATTAACCACATTATGCAAATATGATCAATAGAACGACAATTACTATACTCATTTCTCTTATTATTATCAATCTAACTCATATTATTAGCCATATTATGCTTAAATGATCGATAGAACGACAATTACTATACTTATTACTGTTATTATTATCAATCTAACTCATATTATTAACCATATTATGCAGATATGATCGATAGAACTACAATTACTATACTCATTACTCTTATTATTATCAATCTGACTCATATTATTACCCATATTATGCTTAAATGATCGATAGAACTACAATTACTATACTCATTACTCTTATTATTATCAATCTAACTCATATTATTAGCCATATTATGCTTATATGATTGATAGAATGAGAATTACTATACTCACTACTCTTAGTAATATCACTCTAACTCATATTATTAGCCATATTATGCTTATATGATCGATAGAACGACAATTACTATACTTATTACTCTTATTATTATCAATCTAACTCATATTATTAGCCATATTATGCTTATATGATCGAGAGAACGACAATTACTATACTTATTACTCTTATTATTATCAATCTAACTCATATTATTAGCCATATTATGCTTATATTATCGATAGAACGACAATTACTATACTTATTACTGTTATTATTATCAATCTGACTGATATTATTACCCATATTATGCTTAAATGATCGATAGAACGACAATTACTATACTTATTACTCTTATTATTATCGATGTAACTCATATTATTAGCCATATTATGCTTATATGATCGACAGAACGGCAAATACTATACTTACTACTCTTATTATTATCAATCTAACTCATGTTATTAACCATATTATGCAGATATGATCGATAGAACGACAATTACTATACTTATTACTGTTATTATTATCAATCTGACTCATATTATTACCCATATTATGCTTAAATGATCGATAGAACGACAACTACTATACTTATTACTCTTATTATTATCAATCTAACTCATATTATTGGCCATATTATGCTTATATGATCGATAGAACGACAAATACTATACTTACTACTCTTATTATTATCAATCTAACTCATATTATTAGCCATATTATGCTTATATGATCGAGAGAACGACAATTACTATACTTATTACTCTTATTATTATCAATCTAACTCATATTATTAGCCATATTATGCTTATATTATCGATAGAACGACAATTACTATACTTATTACTGTTATTATTATCAATCTGACTCATATTATTACCCATATTATGCTTAAATGATCGATAGAACGACAATTACTATACTTATTACTCTTATTATTATCAATCTAACTCATATTATTAGCCATATTATGCTTATATTATCGATAGAACGACAATTACACTACTCATTACTCTTATTATTATCAATCTAACTCATATGATTAACCATATTATGCAGATATGATCGATAGGACGACAATTACTATACTCATTACTCTTATTATTATCAATCTAACTCATATTATTAGCCATATTATGCTTATATGATCGATAGAACGGCAACTACTATACTTATAACTCTTATTATTATCAATCTAACTCATATTATTATCCACATTATGCTTATATGGTCGATAGAACGACAAATACTATACTTATTATTCTTATTATTATCTATCTAACTCATATTATTGGCCATATTATGCTAATATAATCGATAGAACGACAATTACTATACTTATTACTCTTATTATTATCAATCTAACTCATATTATTAGCCATATTATGCTTATATGATCGACAGAACGACAATTACTATGCTTATTACACTCACTGTTATCAATCTAACTCATATTAGTAACCGTAATATGCAAATATGATCGATAGAACGACAATTACTATACTTATTACTCTTATTATTATCAACCTAACTCATACTATTAGCCATATTATGCTTATATGATCGATCGAACGACAATGACTATACTCACTTCTCTTATTATTATCAATCTTACTCATATTATTAGCCATATTATGCTTATATGATCGATCGAACGACAATGACTATACTCACTTCTCTTATTATTGTCAATCTAACTCATATTATTAACCATATTATACTAATATGATCGATAGAACGACAATTACTATACCTATTACACTCACTATTATCAATCTAACTCATATTATTAAACATGTTATGCGGATATGATCGATAGCACGACATTTGCTACACATATTACTCTTATTATTATCGATCTAACTCATATTATTAGCTATATTAAGCTTATATGATCGACAGAACGACAATTACTATACTTATTACACTCACTGTTATCAATCTAACTCACATTATTAACCATATTATGCAAATACGATCGATAGAACGACAATTACTATACTCATTACTCTTATTATTATCAGCCTAACTCATATTATTAGCCATATTATGCTTATATGAACGATAGAACGACAATTACTATAATCATTACTCTTATTATTATCAATCTAACTCATATTATTAGCCATATTATGCTTATGTGATCGATAGAACTACAATTACTATACTTATTACTCTTATTATTATCAATCTAACTCATATTATTAACCATATTATGCAGATATGATCGATAGAACTACAATTACTATACTCATTACTCTTATTATTATCAACCTAACTCATATTATTAGCCATATTATGCTTATATGATCGATAGAACGACAATTACTATACTCATTACTCTTATTATTATCAATCTATCTCATATTATTAGCCATTTTATGCTTATATGATCGATAGAACGACAATTACTATACACACTACTCTTATTATTATCAATCTAACTCATATTATTAGCCATATTATGCTTATATGATCGATAGAACGGCAACTACTATACTTATAACTCTTATTATTATCAATCTAACTCATATTATTATCCACATTATGCTTATATGCTCGATAGAACCACAAATACTATACTTATTATTCTTATTGTTATCTATCTAACTCATATTATTGGCCATATTATGCTAATATAATCGATAGAACGACAATTACTATACTTATTACTCTTATTACTATCAATCTAACTCATATTATTAGCCATATTATGCTTATATGATCGACAGAACGACAATTACTATGCTTATTACACTCACTGTTATCAATCTAACTCATATTAGTAACCGTAATATGCAAATATGATCGATAGAACGACAATTACTATACTTATTACTCTTATTATTATCAACCTAACTCATATTATTAGCCATATTATGCTTATATGATCGGTAGATCGACAATTACTATACCTATTACTCTTATTATTATCAATCTAACTCATATTATTAACCATATTTTGCTTATATGAGCAATAGAACTACAATTACTATACTTATTACACTCACTATTATCAATCTAACTCATATGATTAACCACATTATGCAAATATGATCAATAGAACGACAATTACTATACTCATTTCTCTTATTATTATCAATCTAACTCATATTATTAGCCATATTATGCTTATATGATCGATAGAACGACAATTACTCTACTCATTACTCTTATTATTATCAATCTAACTCATATGATTAACCATATTATGCAGATATGATCGATAGGACGACAATTACTATACTCATTACTCTTATTATTATCAATCTAACTCATATTATTAGCCATATTATGCTTATATGATCGATAGAACGGCAACTACTATACTTATAACTCTTATTATTATCAATCTAACTCATATTATTATCCACATTATGCTTATATGCTCGATAGAACGACAAATACTATACTTATTATTCTTATTATTATCTATCTAACTCATATTATTGGCCATATTATGCTAATATAATCGATAGAACGACAATTACTATACTTATTACTCTTATTATTATCAATCTAACTCATACTATTAGCCATATTATGCTTATATGATCGACAGAACGACAATTACTATGCTTATTACACTCACTGTTATCAATCTAACTCATATTAGTAACCGTAATATGCAAATATGATCGATAGAACGACAATTACTATACTTATTACTCTTATTATTATCACCCTAACTCATATTATTAGCCATATTATGCTTATATGATCGGTAGAACGACAATTACTCTACTCATTACTCTTATTATTATCAATCTAACTCATATGATTAACCATATTATGCAGATATGATCGATAGGACGACAATTACTATACTTATTACTCTTATTATTATCAACCTAACTCATATTATTAGCCATATTATGCTTATATGATCGGTAGATCGACAATTACTATACCTATTACTCTTATTATTATCAATCTAACTCATATTATTAACCATATTTTGCTTATATGAGCAATAGAACTACAATTACTATACTTATTACACTCACTATTATCAATCTAACTCATATGATTAACCACATTATGCAAATATGATCAATAGAACGACAATTACTATACTCATTTCTCTTATTATTATCAATCTAACTCATATTATTAGCCATATTATGCTTATATGATCGATAGAACGACAATTACTCTACTCATTACTCTTATTATTATCAATCTAACTCATATGATTAACCATATTATGCAGATATGATCGATAGGACGACAATTACTATACTTATTACTCTTATTATTATCAATCTAACTCATATTATTAGCCATATTATGCCTATAGGATCGACAGAACTACAATTACTATACTTACTAGTCTTATTATTATCAATCTAACTCATATTATTAGCCATATTATGGTTATATGATCGATAGAACGACAATTACCATACTTATAACTCTTGTTATTACCAATCTAACTCATATTATTAGGCATATTATGCTTATATGATCGATAGAACGACAATTACTGTACATATTACACTCACTATTATCAATCTAACTCATATGATTAACCATATTATGCAGATATGATCGACAGCACGACATTTACTGTACTTATTACTCTTAACACTATCAATCTAACTCATATTATTAACCACATTATGCTTATATGGTCGATAGAACGACAATTACTATACTTATTAGTCTTATTATTATCAATCTAACTCATATTATTAACCATATTATGCAGATATGATCGATAGAACTACAATTACTATACTCACTACTCTTATTATTATCAATCTAACTCATATTATTAGCCATATTATGCTTATATGATCGATAGAACGACAATTACTCTACTCATTACTCTTATTATTATCAATCTAACTCATATGATTAACCATATTATGCAGATATGATCGATAAGACGACAATTACTATACTTATTACTCTTATTATTATCAATCTAACTCATATTATTAGCCATATTATGCCTATAGGATCGACAGAACTACAGTTACTATACTTATTGCTCTTATTATTATCAATCTAACTCATACTATTAACCATATTATGCAGATATGATCGATAGGACTACTGTTACTATACTCATTACTCTTATTTTTATCAATCTAACTCATATTATTAGCCATATTATGCCTATAGGATCGACAGAACTACAATTACTATACTTATTGCTCTTATTATTATCAATCTAACTCATATTATTAACCATATTATGCAGATATGATCGATAGGACTACTGTTACTATACTCATTACTCTTATTTTTATCAATCTAACTCATATTATTAACCATATTATGCAGATATGATCGATAGAACTACAATTACTATACTCATTACTCTTATTATTATCAATCTAACTGATATTATTACCCATATTATGCTTATATGATCGATAGAGCGGCAATTACTATACTTATAACTCTTATTATTATCAATCTAACTCATATTATTATCCACATTATGCTTATATGGTCGATAGAACGACAAATACTATACTTATTATTCTTATTATTATCTATCTAACTCATATTATTGGCCATATTATGCTAATATAATCGATAGAACGACAATTACTATACTTATTACTCTTATTATTATCAATCTAACTCATATTATTAGCCATATTATGCTTATATGATCGACAGAACGACAATTACTATGCTTATTACACTCACTGTTATCAATCTAACTCATATTAGTAACCGTAATATGCAAATATGATCGATAGAACGACAATTACTATACTTATTACTCTTATTATTATCAACCTAACTCATATTATTAGCCATATTATGCTTATATGATCGGTAGATCGACAATTACTATACCTATTACTCTTATTATTATCAATCTAACTCATATTATTAACCATATTTTGCTTATATGAGCAATAGAACTACAATTACTATACACACTACTCTTATTATTATCAATCTAACCCATATTATTGGCCATATTATGCTAATATGATCGATAGAACGACAATTACTATACTTATTACACTCACTATTATCAATCTAACTCATATTATTAACCATATTATGCAGATATGATCGATAGAAAGACAATTACTATACTCATTTCTCTTATTATTATCAATCTAACTCATATTATTAGCCATATTATGCTTATATGATCGATAGAACGACAATTACTATACACACTACTCTTATTATTATCAATCTAACCCATATTATTGGCCATATTATGCTAATATGATCGATAGAACGACAATTACTATACTTATTACACTCACTATTATCAATCTAACTCATACTGTTAACCATATTATGCAAATATGATCGATAGAACGACAATTACTATACTTATTACTCTTATTATTATCAATCTAACTCTTATTATTAGCCATATTATGCTTATATGATCGATAGAACGACAATTACTATACACACTACTCTTATTATTATCAATCTAACCCATATTATTGGCCATATTATGCTAATATGATCGATAGAACGACAATTACTATACTTATTACACTCACTATTATCAATCTAACTCATACTGTTAACCATATTATGCAAATATGATCGATAGAACGACAATTACTATACTTATTACTCTTATTATTATCAATCTAACTCTTATTATTAGCCATATTATGCTTATATGATCGATAGAACGACAATTACTATACTTATTACTCTTATAATTATCAATCTAACTCTTATTATTAGCCATATTATGCTTATATGATCGATAGAACGACAATTACTATACTTATTACTCTTATTATTATCAATCTAACTCATGTTATTAAACATATTATGCTTATATGATCGATAGAACTACAATTATTATACTTATTACACTCACTATTATCAGTTTAACTCACATTATTAACCATATTATGCTTATATGATCGATAGAAAGACAATTACTATACTTATTACACTCACTGTTATCAATCTAACTCATATCATTAACCACATTATGCAAATATGATCGATAGAACGACAATTACTATACTTATTACACTCACTGTTATCAATCTAACTCATATAATCACCATATTATGCACATATGATCGATAGAACGACAATTACTATACTTATTCCTCTTATTATTATGAATCTAACTCATATTATTAACCATATTATGCAGATATGATCGATAGCACGACATTTACTATACTTATTACTCTTATTGTTATCAATCTAACTCATATTATTAACCATATTATGCAGATATGATCGATAGAACTACAATTAGTATACTCATTACTCTTATTATTATCAACCTAACTCATATTATTAGCCATATTATGCTTATATGATCGATAGAACGACAATTACTATACTCATTACTCTTATTATTATCAATCTATCTCATATTATTAGCCATTTTATGCTTATATGATCGATAGAACGACAATTACTATACACACTACTCTTATTATTATCAATCTAACTCATACTGTTAACTATATTATGCAAATATGATCGATAGAACGACAATTACTATACTTATTACTCTTATAATTATCAACCTAACTCATATTATTAGCCATATTATGCTTATATGATCGATAGAACGACAATTACTATACTTATGATTCTTATTTTTATCAACCTAACTCATATTATTAGCCATATTATGCTTATATGATCAATAGAACGACAATTACTATACTCATTACTCTTATTTTTATCAATCTAACTCATATTATTAGCCATATTATGCCTATAGGATCGACAGAACTACAATTACTATACTTATTGCTCTTATTATTATCAATCTAACTCATATTATTAACCATATTATGCAGATATGATCGATAGGACTACTGTTACTATACTCATTACTCTTATTTTTATCAATCTAACTCATATTATTAACCATATTATGCAGATATGATCGATAGAACTACAATTACTATACTCATTACTCTTATTATTATCAATCTAACTGATATTATTAGCCATATTATGCTTATATGATCGATAGAACGGCAATTACTATACTTATAACTCTTATTATCATCAATCTAACTCATATTATTATCCACATTATGCTTATATGGTCGATAGAACGACAAATACTATACTTATTATTCTTATTATTATCTATCTAACTCATATTATTGGCCATATTATGCTAATATAATCGATAGAACGACAATTACTATACTTATTACTCTTATTATTATCAATCTAACTCATATTATTAGCCATATTATGCTTATATGATCGACAGAACGACAATTACTATGCTTATTACACTCACTGTTATCAATCTAACTCATATTAGTAACCGTAATATGCAAATATGATCGATAACGACAATTACTATACTTATTACTCTTATTATTATCAACCTAACTCATATTATTAGCCATATTATGCTTATATGATCGGTAGATCGACAATTACTATACCTATTACTCTTATTATTATCAATCTAACTCATATTATTAACCATATTTTGCTTATATGAGCAATAGAACTACAATTACTATACTTATTACAGTCACTATTATCAATCTAACTCATATGATTAACCACATTATGCAAATATGATCAATAGAACGACAATTACTATACTCATTTCTCTTATTATTATCAATCTAACTCATATTATTAACCATATTATGCAGATATGATCGATAGAACTACAATTACTATACTCATTACTCTTATTATTATCAATCTAACTCATATTATGAGCCATATTATGCTTATATGATCGATAGAACGGCAATTACTATACTTATAACTCTTATTATTATCAATCTAACTCATATTATTATCCACATTATGCTTATATGGTCGATAGAACGACAAATACTATACTTATTATTCTTATTATTATCTATCTAACTCATATTATTGGCCATATTATGCTAATATAATCGATAGAACGACAATTACTATACTTATTACTCTTATTATTATCAATCTAACTCATATTATTAGCCATATTATGCTTATATGATCGACAGAACGACAATTACTATGCTTATTACACTCACTGTTATCAATCTAACTCATATTAGTAACCGTAATATGCAAATATGATCGATAGAACGACAAATACTATACTTATTACTCTTATTATTATCAACCTAACTCATACTATTAGCCATATTATGCTTATATGATCGGTAGATCGACAATTGCTATACCTATTACTCTTATTATTATCAATCTAACTCATATTATTAACCATATTTTGCTTATATGAGCAATAGAACTACAATTACTATACTTATTACACTCACTATTGTCAATCTAACTCATATGATTAACCATATTATGCTTATATGATCGATAGAACTACAATTACTATACTTATTACTCTTATTATTATCAATCTAACTCATATTATTAACCATATTATGCAGATAAGATCGATAGAACTACAATTACTATACTCATTACTCTTATTAGTATCAATCTAACCCATATTATGAGCCATATTATGTTAATATGATCGATAAAACGACAATTACTATACTTATTACACTCGCTATTATCAATCTAACTCATACTGTTAACTATATTATGCAAATATGATCGATAGAACGACAATTACTATACTTATTACTCTTATTCTTATCAACCTAACTCATATTGTTAGCCATATTATGTTTATATGATCAATAGAACGACAATTACTATACTCATTACTCTTATTATTATCAATCTAACTCATATTATTAGCCATATTATGCTTATATGATCGATAGAACGACAATTACTATACACACTACTCTTATTATTATCAATCTAACCCATATTATTGGCCATATTATGCTAATATGATCGATAGAACGACAATTACTATACTTATTACACTCACTATTATCAATCTAACTCATACTGTTAACCATATTATGCAAATATGATCGATAGAACGACAATTACTATACTTATTACTCTTATTATTATCAATCTAACTCTTATTATTAGCCATATTATGCTTATATGATCGATAGAACGACAATTACTATACTTATGATTCTTATTTTTATCAACCTAACTCATATTATTAGCCATATTATGCTTATATGATCAATAGAACGACAATTACTATACTCATTACTCTTATTATTATCAATCTAACTCATATTATTAGCCATATTATGCTTATATGATCGATAGAACGACAATTACTATACACACTACTCTTATTATTATCAATCTAACTCTTATTATTAGCCATATTATGCTTATATGATCGATAGAACGACAATTACTATACTTATTACTCTTATTATTATCAATCTAACTCATATTATTAGCCATATTATGCCTACAGGATCGACAGAACTACAGTTACTATACTTATTGCTCTTATTATTATCAATCTAACTCATACTATTAACCATATTATGCAGATATGATCGATAGGACTACTGTTACTATACTCATTACTCTTATTTTTATCAATCTAACTCATATTATTAGCCATATTATGCCTATAGGATCGACAGAACTACAATTACTATACTTATTGCTCTTATTATTATCAATCTAACTCATATTATTAACCATATTATGCAGATATGATCGATAGGACTACTGTTACTATACTCATTACTCTTATTTTTATCAATCTAACTCATATTATTGACCATATTATGCAGATATGATCGATAGAACTACAATTACTATACTCATTACTCTTATTATTATCAATCTAACTGATATTATTACCCATATTATGCTTATATGATCGATAGAACGGCAATTACTATACTTATAACTCTTATTATTATCAATCTAACTCATATTATTATCCACATTATGCTTATATGGTCGATAGAACGACAAATACTATACTTATTATTCTTATTATTATCTATCTAACTCATATTATTGGCCATATTATGCTAATATAATCGATAGAACGACAATTACTATACTTATTACTCTTATTATTATCAATCTAACTCATATTATTAGCCATATTATGCTTATATGATCGACAGAACGACAATTACTATGCTTATTACACTCACTGTTATCAATCTAACTCATATTAGTAACCGTAATATGCAAATATGATCGATAGAACGACAAATACTATACTTATTACTCTTATTATTATCAACCTAACTCATACTATTAGCCATATTATGCTTATATGATCGGTAGATCGACAATTGCTATACCTATTACTCTTATTATTATCAATCTAACTCATATTATTAACCATATTTTGCTTATATGAGCAATAGAACTACAATTACTATACTTATTACACTCACTATTGTCAATCTAACTCATATGATTAACCATATTATGCTTATATGATCGATAGAACTACAATTACTATACTTATTACTCTTATTATTATCAATCTAACTCATATTATTAACCATATTATGCAGATAAGATCGATAGAACTACAATTACTATACTCATTACTCTTATTAGTATCAATCTAACCCATATTATGAGCCATATTATGTTAATATGATCGATAAAACGACAATTACTATACTTATTACACTCGCTATTATCAATCTAACTCATACTGTTAACTATATTATGCAAATATGATCGATAGAACGACAATTACTATACTTATTACTCTTATTCTTATCAACCTAACTCATATTGTTAGCCATATTATGTTTATATGATCAATAGAACGACAATTACTATACTCATTACTCTTATTATTATCAATCTAACTCATATTATTAGCCATATTATGCTTATATGATCGATAGAACGACAATTACTATACACACTACTCTTATTATTATCAATCTAACCCATATTATTGGCCATATTATGCTAATATGATCGATAGAACGACAATTACTATACTTATTACACTCACTATTATCAATCTAACTCATACTGTTAACCATATTATGCAAATATGATCGATAGAACGACAATTACTATACGTATTACTCTTATTATTATCAATCTAACTCTTATTATTAGCCATATTATGCTTATATGATCGATAGAACGACAATTACTATACTTATGATTCTTATTTTTATCAACCTAACTCATATTATTAGCCATATTATGCTTATATGATCAATAGAACGACAATTACTATACTCATTACTCTTATTATTATCAATCTAACTCTTATTATTAGCCATATTATGCTTATATGATCGATAGAACGACAATTACTATACTTATTACTCTTATTATTATCAATCTAACTCATATTATTAGCCATATTATGCCTACAGGATCGACAGAACTACAGTTACTATACTTATTGCTCTTATTATTATCAATCTAACTCATACTATTAACCATATTATGCAGATATGATCGATAGGACTACTGTTACTATACTCATTACTCTTATTTTTATCAATCTAACTCATATTATTAGCCATATTATGCCTATAGGATCGACAGAACTACAATTACTATACTTATTGCTCTTATTATTATCAATCTAACTCATATTATTAACCATATTATGCAGATATGATCGATAGGACTACTGTTACTATACTCATTACTCTTATTTTTATCAATCTAACTCATATTATTAACCATATTATGCAGATATGATCGATAGAACTACAATTACTATACTCATTACTCTTATTATTATCAATCTAACTGATATTATTACCCATATTATGCTTATATGATCGATAGAACGGCAATTACTATACTTATAACTCTTATTATTATCAATCTAACTCATATTATTATCCACATTATGCTTATATGGTCGATAGAACGACAAATACTATACTTATTATTCTTATTATTATCTATCTAACTCATATTATTGGCCATATTATGCTAATATAATCGATAGAACGACAATTACTATACTTATTACTCTTATTATTATCAATCTAACTCATATTATTAGCCATATTATGCTTATATGATCGACAGAACGACAATTACTATGCTTATTATACTCACTGTTATCAATCTAACTCATATTAGTAACCGTAATATGCAAATATGATCGATAGAACGACAATTACTATACTTATTACTCTTATTATTATCAACCTAACTCATATTATTAGCCATATTATGCTTATATGATCGGTAGATCGACAATTACTATACCTATTACTCTTATTATTATCAATCTAACTCATATTATTAACCATATTTTGCTTATATGAGCAATAGAACTACAATTACTATACTTATTACATTCACTATTATCAATCTAACTCATATGATTAACCACATTATGCAAATATGATCAATAGAACGACAATTACTATACTCATTTCTCTTATTATTATCAATCTAACTCATATTATTAGCCATATTATGCTTATATGATCGATAGAACGACAATTACTCTACTCATTACTCTTCTTATTATCATTCTAACTCATATGATTAACCATATTATGCAGATATGATCGATAGGACGACAATTACTATACTTATTACTCTTATTATTATCAATCTAACTCATATTATTAGCCATATTATGCCTATAGGATCGACAGAACTACAATTACTATACTGATTGCTCTTATTATTATCAATCTAACTCATATTATTAACCATATTATGCAGATATGATCGATAGGACTACTGTTACTATACTCATTACTCTTATTTTTATCAATCTAACTCATATTATTAACCATATTATGCAGATATGATCGATAGAACTACAATTACTATACTCATTACTCTTATTATTATCAATCTAACTCATATTATTAGCCATATTATGCTTATATGATCGATAGAACGGCAATTACTATACTTATAACTCTTATTATTATCAATCTAACTCATATTATTATCCACATTATGCTTATATGGTCGATAGAACGACAAATACTATACTTATTATTCTTATTATTATCTATCTAACTCATATTATTGGCCATATTATGCTAATATAATCGATAGAACGACAATTACTATACTTATTACTCTTATTATTGTCAATCTAACTCAGATTATTAGCCATATTATGCTTATATGATCGACAGAACGACAATTACTATGCTTATTACACTCACTGTTATCAATCTACCTCATATTAGTAACCGTAATATGCAAATATGATCGATAGAACGACAAATACTATACTTATTACTCTTATTATTATCAACCTAACTCATACTATTAGCCATATTATGCTTATATGATCGGTAGATCGACAATTACTATACCTATTACTCTTATTATTATCAATCTAACTCATATTATTAACCATATTTTGCTTATATGAGCAATAGAACTACAATTACTATACTTATTACACTCACTATTGTCAATCTAACTCATATGATTAACCATATTATGCTTATATGATCGATAGAACTACAATTACTATACTTATTACTCTTATTATTATCAATCTAACTCATATTATTAACCATATTATGCAGATAAGATCGATAGAACTACAATTACTATACTCATTACTCTTATTAGTATCAATCTAACCCATATTATGAGCCATATTATGCTAATATGATCGATAAAACGACAATTACTATACTTATTACACTCGCTATTATCAATCTAACTCATACTGTTAACTATATTATGCAAATATGATCGATAGAACGACAATTACTATACTTATTACTCTTATAATTATCAACCTAACTCATATTATTAGCCATATTATGCTTATATGATCGATAGAACGACAATTACTATACTTATGATTGTTATTTTTATCAACCTAACTCATATTATTAGCCATATTATGTTTATATGATCAATAGAACGACAATTACTATACTCATTACTCTTATTATTATCAATCTAACTCATATTATTAGCCATATTATGCTTATATGATCGATAGAACGACAATTACTATACACACTACTCTTATTATTATCAATCTAACTCTTATTATTAGCCATATTATGCTTATATGATCGATAGAACGACAATTACTATACTTATTACTCTTATTATTATCAATCTAACTCATATTATTAGCCATATTATGCCTACAGGATCGACAGAACTACAGTTACTATACTTATTGCTCTTATTATTATCAATCTAACTCATACTATTAACCATATTATGCAGATATGATCGATAGGACTACTGTTACTATACTCATTACTCTTATTTTTATCAATCTAACTCATATTATTAGCCATATTATGCCTATAGGATCGACAGAACTACAATTACTATACTTATTGCTCTTATTATTATCAATCTAACTCATATTATTAACCATATTATGCAGATATGATCGATAGGACGACAATTACTATACTTATTACTCTTATTATTATCAATCTAACTCATATTATTAGCCATATTATGCCTATAGGATCGACAGAACTACAATTACTATACTTATTGCTCTTATTATTATCAATCTAACACATATTATTAACCATATTATGCAGATATGATCGATAGGACTACTGTTACTATACTCATTACTCTTATTTTTATCAATCTAACTCATATTATTAACCATATTATGCAGATATGATCGATAGAACTACAATTACTATACTCATTACTCTTATTATTATCAATCTAACTCATATTATTAGCCATATTATGCTTATATGATCGATAGAACGGCAACTACTATACATATAACTCTTATTATTATCAATCTAACTCATATTATTAGCCATATTATGCTTATATGATCGACAGAACGACAATTACTATGCTTATTACACTCACTCTTATCAATCTAACTCATATTAGTAACCGTAATATGCAAATATGATCGATAGAACGACAATTACTATACTTATTACTCTTATTATTATCAACCTAACTCATATTATTAGCCATATTATGCTTATATGATCGGTAGATCGACAATTACTATACCTATTACTCTTATTATTATCAATCTAACTCATATTATTAACCATATTTTGCTTATATGAGCAATAGAACTACAATTACTATACTTATTACACTCACTATTATCAATCTAACTCATATGATTAACCACATTATGCAAATATGATCAATAGAACGACAATTACTATACTCATTTCTCTTATTATTATCAATCTAACTCATATTATTAGCCATATTATGCTTATATGATCGATAGAACGACAATTACTCTACTCATTACTCTTATTATTATCAATCTAACTCATATGATTAACCATATTATGCAGATATGATCGATAGGACGACAATTACTATACATATTACTCTTATTATTATCAATCTAACTCATATTATTAGCCATATAATGCCTATAGGATCGACAGAACTACAATTACTATACTTACTAGTCTTATTATTATCAATCTAACTCATATTATTAGCCATATTATGGTTATATGATCGATAGAACGACAATTACCATACTTATAACTCTTGTTATTACCAATCTAACTCATATTATTAGGCATATTATGCTTATATGATCGATAGAACGACAATTACTGTACATATTACACTCACTATTATCAATCTAACTCATATGATTAACCATATTATGCAGATATGATCGACAGCACGACATTTACTGTACTTATTACTCTTAACACTATCAATCTAACTCATATTATTAACCACATTATGCTTATATGGTCGATAGAACGACAACTACTATACTTATTAGTCTTATTATTATCAATCTAACTCATATTATTAACCATATTATGCAGATATGATCGATAGAACTACAATTACTATACTCACTACTCTTATTATTATCAATCTAACTCATATTATTAGCCATATTATGCTTATATGATCGATAGAACGACAATTACTCTACTCATTACTCTTATTATTATCAATCTAACTCATATGATTAACCATATTATGCAGATATGATCGATAGGACGACAATTACTATACTTATTACTCTTATTATTATCAATCTAACTCATATTATTAGCCATATTATGCCTATAGGATCGACAGAACTACAATTACTATACTTACTAGTCTTATTATTATCAATCTAACTCATATTATTAGGCATATTATGCTTATATGATCGATAGAACGACAATTACTGTACATATTACACTCACTATTACCAATCTAACTCATATGATTAACCATATTATGCAGATATGATCGACAGCACGACATTTACTGTACTTATTACTCTTAACACTATCAATCTAACTCATATTATTAACCACATTATGCTTATATGGTCGATAGAACGACAATTACCATACTTATTAGTCTTATTATTATCAATCTAACTCATATTATTAACCATATTATGCAGATATGATCGATAGAACTACAATTACTATACTCACTACTCTTATTATTATCAATCTAACTCATATTATTAGCCATATTATGCTTATATGATCGATAGAACGACAATTACTCTACTCATTACTCTTATTATTATCAATCTAACTCATATGATTAACCATATTATGCAGATATGATCGATAGGACGACAATTACTATACTTATTACTCTCATTATTATCAATCTAACTCATATTATTAGCCATATTATGCCTATAGGATCGACAGAACTACAGTTACTATACTTATTGCTTTTATTATTATCAATCTAACTCATACTATTAACCATATTATGCAGATATGATCGATAGGACTACTGTTACTATACTCATTACTCTTATCTTTATCACTCTAACTCATATTATTAGCCATATTATGCCTATAGGATCGACAGAACTACAATTACTATACTTATTGCTCTTATTATTATCAATCTAACTCATATTATTAACCATATTATGCAGATATGATCGATAGGACTACTGTTACTATACTCATTACTCTTATTTTTATCTATCTAACTCATATTATTGGCCATATTATGCTAATATAATCGATAGAACGACAATTACTATACTTATTACTCTTATTATTATCAATCTAACTCATATTATTAGCCATATTATGCTTATATGATCGACAGAACGACAATTACTATGCTTATTACACTCACTGTTATCAATCTAACTCATATTAGTAACCGTAATATGCAAATATGATCGATAGAACGACAATTACTATACTTATTACTCTTATTATTATCAACCTAACTCATATTATTAGCCATATTATGCTTATATGATCGGTAGATCGACAATTACTATACCTATTACTCTTATTATTATCAATCTAACTCATATTATTAACCATATTTTGCTTATATGAGCAATAGAACTACAATTACTATACTTATTACACTCACTATTATCAATCTAACTCATATGATTAACCACATTATGCAAATATGATCAATAGAACGACAATTACTATACTCATTTCTCTTATTATTATCAATCTAACTCATATTATTAGCCATATTATGCTTATATGATCGATAGAACGACAATTACTCTACTCATTACTCTTATTATTATCAATCTAACTCATATGATTAACCATATTATGCAGATATGATCGATAGGACGACAATTACTATACTCATTACTCTTATTATTATCAATCTAACTCATATTATTAGCCATATTATGCTTATATGATCGGTAGAACGGCAACTACTATACTTATAACTCTCATTATTATCAATCTGACTCATATTATTATCCACATTATGCTTATATGCTCGATAGAACGACAAATACTATACTTATTATTCTTATTATTATCTATCTAACTCATATTATTGGCCATATTATGCTAATATAATCGATAGAACGACAATTACTATACTTATTACTCTTATTATTATCAATCTAACTCATATTATTAGCCATATTATGCTTATATGATCGACAGAACGACAATTACTATGCTTATTACACTCACTGTTATCAATCTAACTCATATAAGTAACCGTAATATGCAAATATGATCGATAGAACGACAATTACTATACTTATTACTCTTATTATTATCAACCTAACTCATATTATTAGCCATATTATGCTTATATGATCGGTAGATCGACAATTACTATACCTATTACTCTTATTATTATCAATCTAACTCATATTATTAACCATATTTTGCTAATATGAGCAATAGAACTACAATTACTATACTTATTACACTCACTACTATCAATCTAACTCATATGATTAACCACATTATGCAAATATGATCAATAGAACGACAATTACTATACTCATTTCTCTTATCATTATCAATCTAACTCATATTATTAGCCATATTATGCTTATATGATCGATAGAACGACAATTACTCTACTCATTACTCTTATTATTATCAATCTAACTCATATGATTAACCATATTATGCAAATATGATCGATAGGACGACAATTACTATACTCATTACTCTTATTATTATCAATCTAACTCATATTATTAGCCATATTATGCTTATATGATCGATAGAACGGCAACTACTATACTTATAACTCTTATTATTATCAATCTAACTCATATTATTATCCACATTATGCTTATATGCTCGATAGAACGACAAATACTATACTTATTATTCTTATTATTATCTATCTAACTCATATTATTGGCCATATTATGCTAATATAATCGATAGAACGACAATTACTATACTTATTACTCTTATTATTATCAATCTAACTCATACTATTAGCCATATTATGCTTATATGATCGACAGAACGACAATTACTATGCTTATTACACTCACTGTTATCAATCTAACTCATATTAGTAACCGTAATATGCAAATATGATCGATAGAACGACAATTACTATACTTATTACTCTTATTATTATCAACCTAACTCATATTATTAGCCATATTATGCTTATATGATCGGTAGATCGACAATTACTATACCTATTACTCTTATTATTATCAATCTAACTCATATTATTAACCATATTTTGCTTATATGAGCAATAGAACTACAATTACTATACTTATTACACTCACTATTATCAATCTAACTCATATGATTAACCACATTATGCAAATATGATCAATAGAACGACAATTACTATACTCATTTCTCTTATTATTATCAATCTAACTCATATTATTAGCCATATTATGCTTATATGATCGATAGAACGACAATTACTCTACTCATTACTCTTATTATTATCAATCTAACTCATATGATTAACCATATTATGCAGATATGATCGATAGGACGACAATTACTATACTTATTACTCTTATTATTATCAATCTAACTCATATTATTAGCCATATAATGCCTATAGGATCGACAGAACTACAATTACTATACTTACTAGTCTTATTATTATCAATCTAACTCATATTATTAGCCATATTATGGTTATATGATCGATAGAACGACAATTACCATACTTATAACTCTTGTTATTACCAATCTAACTCATATTATTAGGCATATTATGCTTATATGATCGATAGAACGACAATTACTGTACATATTACACTCACTATTATCAATCTAACTCATATGATTAACCATATTATGCAGATATGATCGACAGCACGACATTTACTGTACTTATTACTCTTAACACTATCAATCTAACTCATATTATTAACCACATTATGCTTATATGGTCGATAGAACGACAACTACTATACTTATTAGTCTTATTATTATCAATCTAACTCATATTATTAACCATATTATGCAGATATGATCGATAGAACTACAATTACTATACTCACTACTCTTATTATTATCAATCTAACTCATATTATTAGCCATATTATGCTTATATGATCGATAGAACGACAATTACTCTACTCATTACTCTTATTATTATCAATCTAACTCATATGATTAACCATATTATGCAGATATGATCGATAGGACGACAATTACTATACTTATTACTCTTATTATTATCAATCTAACTCATATTATTAGCCATATTATGCCTATAGGATCGACAGAACTACAATTACTATACTTACTAGTCTTATTATTATCAATCTAACTCATATTATTAGGCATATTATGCTTATATGATCGATAGAACGACAATTACTGTACATATTACACTCACTATTACCAATCTAACTCATATGATTAACCATATTATGCAGATATGATCGACAGGACGACATTTACTGTACTTATTACTCTTAACACTATCAATCTAACTCATATTATTAACCACATTATGCTTATATGGTCGATAGAACGACAATTACCATACTTATTAGTCTTATTATTATCAATCTAACTCATATTATTAACCATATTATGCAGATATGATCGATAGAACTACAATTACTATACTCACTACTCTTATTATTATCAATCTAACTCATATTATTAGCCATATTATGCTTATATGATCGATAGAACGACAATTACTCTACTCATTGCTCTTATTATTATCAATCTAACTCATATGATTAACCATATTATGCAGATATGATCGATAGGACGACAATTACTATACTTATTACTCTCATTATTATCAATCTAACTCATATTATTAGCCATATTATGCCTATAGGATCGACAGAACTACAGTTACTATACTTATTGCTTTTATTATTATCAATCTAACTCATACTATTAACCATATTATGCAGATATGATCGATAGGACTACTGTTACTATACTCATTACTCTTATCTTTATCACTCTAACTCATATTATTAGCCATATTATGCCTATAGGATCGACAGAACTACAATTACTATACTTATTGCTCTTATTATTATCAATCTAACTCATATTATTAACCATATTATGCAGATATGATCGATAGGACTACTGTTACTATACTCATTACTCTTATTTTTATCTATCTAACTCATATTATTGGCCATATTATGCTAATATAATCGATAGAACGACAATTACTATACTTATTACTCTTATTATTATCAATCTAACTCATATTATTAGCCATATTATGCTTATATGATCGACAGAACGACAATTACTATGCTTATTACACTCACTGTTATCAATCTAACTCATATTAGTAACCGTAATATGCAAATATGATCGATAGAACGACAATTACTATACTTATTACTCTTATTATTATCAACCTAACTCATATTATTAGCCATATTATGCTTATATGATCGGTAGATCGACAATTACTATACCTATTACTCTTATTATTATCAATCTAACTCATATTATTAACCATATTTTGCTTATATGAGCAATAGAACTACAATTACTATACTTATTACACTCACTATTATCAATCTAACTCATATGATTAACCACATTATGCAAATATGATCAATAGAACGACAATTACTATACTCATTTCTCTTATTATTATCAATCTAACTCATATTATTAGCCATATTATGCTTATATGATCGATAGAACGACAATTACTCTACTCATTACTCTTATTATTATCAATCTAACTCATATGATTAACCATATTATGCAGATATGATCGATAGGACGACAATTACTATACTCATTACTCTTATTATTATCAATCTAACTCATATTATTAGCCATATTATGCTTATATGATCGGTAGAACGGCAACTACTATACTTATAACTCTCATTATTATCAATCTGACTCATATTATTATCCACATTATGCTTATATGCTCGATAGAACGACAAATACTATACTTATTATTCTTATTATTATCTATCTAACTCATATTATTGGCCATATTATGCTAATATAATCGATAGAACGACAATTACTATACTTATTACTCTTATTATTATCAATCTAACTCATATTATTAGCCATATTATGCTTATATGATCGACAGAACGACAATTACTATGCTTATTACACTCACTGTTATCAATCTAACTCATATAAGTAACCGTAATATGCAAATATGATCGATAGAACGACAATTACTATACTTATTACTCTTATTATTATCAACCTAACTCATATTATTAGCCATATTATGCTTATATGATCGGTAGATCGACAATTACTATACCTATTACTCTTATTATTATCAATCTAACTCATATTATTAACCATATTTTGCTAATATGAGCAATAGAACTACAATTACTATACTTATTACACTCACTACTATCAATCTAACTCATATGATTAACCACATTATGCAAATATGATCAATAGAACGACAATTACTATACTCATTTCTCTTATCATTATCAATCTAACTCATATTATTAGCCATATTATGCTTATATGATCGATAGAACGACAATTACTCTACTCATTACTCTTATTATTATCAATCTAACTCATATGATTAACCATATTATGCAAATATGATCGATAGGACGACAATTACTATACTCATTACTCTTATTATTATCAATCTAACTCATATTATTAGCCATATTATGCTTATATGATCGATAGAACGGCAACTACTATACTTATAACTCTTATTATTATCAATCTAACTCATATTATTATCCACATTATGCTTATATGCTCGATAGAACGACAAATACTATACTTATTATTCTTATTATTATCTATCTAACTCATATTATTGGCCATATTATGCTAATATAATCGATAGAACGACAATTACTATACTTATTACTCTTATTATTATCAATCTAACTCATACTATTAGCCATATTATGCTTATATGATCGACAGAACGACAATTACTATGCTTATTACACTCACTGTTATCAATCTAACTCATATTAGTAACCGTAATATGCAAATATGATCGATAGAACGACAATTACTATACTTATTACTCTTATTATTATCAACCTAACTCATATTATTAGCCATATTATGCTTATATGATCGGTAGATCGACAATTACTATACCTATTACTCTTATTATTATCAATCTAACTCATATTATTAACCATATTTTGCTTATATGAGCAATAGAACTACAATTACTATACTTATTACACTCACTATTATCAATCTAACTCATATGATTAACCACATTATGCAAATATGATCAATAGAACGACAATTACTATACTCATTTCTCTTATTATTATCAATCTAACTCATATTATTAGCCATATTATGCTTATATGATCGATAGAACGACAATTACTCTACTCATTACTCTTATTATTATCAATCTAACTCATATGATTAACCATATTATGCAGATATGATCGATAGGACGACAATTACTATACTTATTACTCTTATTATTATCAATCTAACTCATATTATTAGCCATATAATGCCTATAGGATCGACAGAACTACAATTACTATACTTACTAGTCTTATTATTATCAATCTAACTCATATTATTAGCCATATTATGGTTATATGATCGATAGAACGACAATTACCATACTTATAACTCTTGTTATTACCAATCTAACTCATATTATTAGGCATATTATGCTTATATGATCGATAGAACGACAATTACTGTACATATTACACTCACTATTATCAATCTAACTCATATGATTAACCATATTATGCAGATATGATCGACAGCACGACATTTACTGTACTTATTACTCTTAACACTATCAATCTAACTCATATTATTAACCACATTATGCTTATATGGTCGATAGAACGACAACTACTATACTTATTAGTCTTATTATTATCAATCTAACTCATATTATTAACCATATTATGCAGATATGATCGATAGAACTACAATTACTATACTCACTACTCTTATTATTATCAATCTAACTCATATTATTAGCCATATTATGCTTATATGATCGATAGAACGACAATTACTCTACTCATTACTCTTATTATTATCAATCTAACTCATATGATTAACCATATTATGCAGATATGATCGATAGGACGACAATTACTATACTTATTACTCTTATTATTATCAATCTAACTCATATTATTAGCCATATTATGCCTATAGGATCGACAGAACTACAATTACTATACTTACTAGTCTTATTATTATCAATCTAACTCATATTATTAGGCATATTATGCTTATATGATCGATAGAACGACAATTACTGTACATATTACACTCACTATTACCAATCTAACTCATATGATTAACCATATTATGCAGATATGATCGACAGGACGACATTTACTGTACTTATTACTCTTAACACTATCAATCTAACTCATATTATTAACCACATTATGCTTATATGGTCGATAGAACGACAATTACCATACTTATTAGTCTTATTATTATCAATCTAACTCATATTATTAACCATATTATGCAGATATGATCGATAGAACTACAATTACTATACTCACTACTCTTATTATTATCAATCTAACTCATATTATTAGCCATATTATGCTTATATGATCGATAGAACGACAATTACTCTACTCATTGCTCTTATTATTATCAATCTAACTCATATGATTAACCATATTATGCAGATATGATCGATAGGACGACAATTACTATACTTATTACTCTCATTATTATCAATCTAACTCATATTATTAGCCATATTATGCCTATAGGATCGACAGAACTACAGTTACTATACTTATTGCTTTTATTATTATCAATGTAACTCATACTATTAACCATATTATGCAGATATGATCGATAGGACTACTGTTACTATACTCATTACTCTTATCTTTATCACTCTAACTCATATTATTAGCCATATTATGCCTATAGGATCGACAGAACTACAATTACTATACTTATTGCTCTTATTATTATCAATCTAACTCATATTATTAACCATATTATGCAGATATGATCGATAGGACTACTGTTACTATACTCATTACTCTTATTTTTATCTATCTAACTCATATTATTGGCCATATTATGCTAATATAATCGATAGAACGACAATTACTATACTTATTACTCTTATTATTATCAATCTAACTCATATTATTAGCCATATTATGCTTATATGATCGACAGAACGACAATTACTATGCTTATTACACTCACTGTTATCAATCTAACTCATATTAGTAACCGTAATATGCAAATATGATCGATAGAACGACAATTACTATACTTATTACTCTTATTATTATCAACCTAACTCATATTATTAGCCATATTATGCTTATATGATCGGTAGATCGACAATTACTATACCTATTACTCTTATTATTATCAATCTAACTCATATTATTAACCATATTTTGCTTATATGAGCAATAGAACTACAATTACTATACTTATTACACTCTCTATTATCAATCTAACTCATATGATTAAGCACATTATGCAAATATGATCAATAGAACGACAATTACTATACTCATTTCTCTTATTATTATCAATCTAACTCATATTATTAGCCATATTATGCTTATATGATCGATAGAACGACAATTACTCTACTCATTACTCTTATTATTATCAATCTAACTCATATGATTAACCATATTATGCAGATATGATCGATAGGACGACAATTACTATACTCATTACTCTTATTATTATCAATCTAACTCATATTATTAGCCATATTATGCTTATATGATCGGTAGAACGGCAACTACTATACTTATAACTCTCATTATTATCAATCTAACTCATATTATTATCCACATTATGCTTATATGCTCGATAGAACGACAAATACTATACTTATTATTCTTATTATTATCTATCTAACTCATATTATTGGCCATATTATGCTAATATAATCGATAGAACGACAATTACTATACTTATTACTCTTATTATTATCAATCTAACTCATATTATTAGCCATATTATGCTTATATGATCGACAGAACGACAATTACTATGCTTATTACACTCACTGTTATCAATCTAACTCATATAAGTAACCGTAATATGCAAATATGATCGATAGAACGACAATTACTATACTTATTACTCTTATTATTATCATACTAACTCATATTATTAGCCATATTATGCTTATATGATCGGTAGATCGACAATTACTATACCTATTACTCTTATTATTATCAATCTAACTCATATTATTAACCATATTTTGCTTATATGAGCAATAGAACTACAATTACTATACTTATTACACTCACTACTATCAATCTAACTCATATGATTAACCACATTATGCAAATATGATCAATAGAACGACAATTACTATACTCATTTCTCTTATCATTATCAATCTAACTCATATTATTAGCCATATTATGCTTATATGATCGATAGAACGACAATTACTCTACTCATTACTCTTATTATTATCAATCTAACTCATATTATTAACCATATTTTGCTTATATGAGCAATAGAACTACAATTACTATACACACTACTCTTATTATTATCAATCTAACCCATATTATTGGCCATATTATGCTAATATGATCGATAGAACGACAATTACTATACTTATTACACTCACTATTATCAATCTAACTCATACTGTTAACCATATTATGCAAATATGATCGATAGAACGACAATTACTATACTTATTACTCTTATTATTGTCAATCTAACTCTTATTATTAGCCATATTATGCTTATATGATCGATAGAACGACAATTACTATACTTATGATTCTTATTTTTATCAACCTAACTCATATTATTAGCCATATTATGCTTATATGATCGACAGAACGACAATTACTATGCTTATTACACTCACTGTTATCAATCTAACTCATATCATTAACCACATTATGCAAATATGATCGATAGAACGACAATTACTATACTCATTACTCTTATTATTATCAGCCTAACTCATATTATAAGCCATATTATGCTAATATGATCGATAGAACGACAATTACTATACTTATTACACTCACTATTATCAATCTAACTCATATTATTAACCATATTATGCAGATATGATCGATAGAAAGACAATTACTATACTCATTTCTCTTATTATTATCAATCTAACTCATATTATTAGCCATATTATGCTTATATGATCGATAGAACGACAATTACTATACACACTACTCTTATTATTTTCAATCTAACCCATATTATTGGCCATATTATGCTAATATGATCGATAGAACGACAATTACTATACTTATTACACTCACTATTATCAATCTAACTCATACTGTTAACCATATTATGCAAATATGATCGATAGAACGACAATTACTATACTTATTACTCTTATTATTATCAATCTAACTCTTATTATTAGCCATATTATGCTTATATGATCGATAGAACGACAATTACTATACACACTACTCTTATTATTATCAATCTAACCCATATTATTGGCCATATTATGCTAATATGATCGATAGAACGACAATTACTATACTTATTACACTCACTATTATCAATCTAACTCATACTGTTAACCATATTATGCAAATATGATCGATAGAACGACAATTACTATACTTATTACTCTTATTATTATCAATCTAACTCTTATTATTAGCCATATTATGCTTATATGATCGATAGAACGACAATTACTATACTTATTACTCTTATAATTATCAATCTAACTCTTATTATTAGCCATATTATGCTTATATGATCGATAGAACGACAATTACTATACTTATTGCTCTTATTATTATCAATCTAACTCATGTTATTAAACATATTATGCTTATATGATCGATAGAACTACAATTATTATACTTATTACACTCACTATTATCAGTTTAACTCACATTATTAACCATATTATGCTTATATGATCGATAGAAAGACAATTACTATACTTATTACACTCACTGTTATCAATCTAACTCATATCATTAACCACATTATGCAAATATGATCGATAGAACGACAATTACTATACTCATTACTCTTATTATTATCAGCCTAACTCATATTATAAGCCATATTATGCTAATATGATCGATAGAACGACAATTACTATACTTATTACACTCACTATTATCAATCTAACTCATATTATTAACCATACTATGCAGATATGATCGATAGAAAGACAATTACTATACTCATTTCTCTTATTATTATCAATCTAACTCATATTATTAGCCATATTATGCTTATATGATCGAAAGAACGACAATTACTATACTCATTACTCTTATTATTATGAATCTAACTCATATTATTAACCATATTATGCAGATATGATCGATAGCACGACATTTACTACACTTATTACTCTTATTATTATCAATCTAACTCAGATTACTAGCCATATTATGCTTATGTGATCGACAGAACGACAATTACTATACTTATTACACTCACTGTTATCAATCTAACTCATATAATCACCATATTATGCACATATGATCGATAGAACGACAATTACTATGCTTATTCCTCTTATTATTATGAATCTAACTCATATTATTAACCATATTATGCAGATATGATCGATAGCACGACATTTACTATACTTATTACTCTTATTGTTATCAATCTAACTCATATTATTAACCATATTATGCAGATATGATCGATAGAACTACAATTAGTATACTCATTACTCTTATTATTATCAACCTAACTCATATTATTAGCCATATTATGCTTATATGATCGATAGAACGACAATTACTATACTCATTACTCTTATTATTATCAATCTATCTCATATTATTAGCCATTTTATGCTTATATGATCGATAGAACGACAATTACTATACACACTACTCTTATTATTATCAATCTCACTCATACTGTTAACTATATTATGCAAATATGATCGATAGAACGACAATTACTATACTTATTACTCTTATAATTATCAACCTAACTCATATTATTAGCCATATTATGCTTATATGATCGATAGAACGACAATTACTATACTTATGATTCTTATTTTTATCAACCTAACTCATATTATTAGCCATATTATGCTTATATGATCAATAGAACGACAATTACTATACTCATTACTCTTATTTTTATCAATCTAACTCATATTATTAGCCATATTATGCCTATAGGATCGACAGAACTACAATTACTATACTTATTGCTCTTATTATTATCAATCTAACTCATATTATTAACCATATTATGCAGATATGATCGATAGGACTACTGTTACTATACTCATTACTCTTATTTTTATCAATCTAACTCATATTATTAACCATATTATGCAGATATGATCGATAGAACTACAATTACTATACTCATTACTCTTATTATTATCAATCTAACTGATATTATTAGCCATATTATGCTTATATGATCGATAGAACGGCAATTACTATACTTATAACTCTTATTATCATCAATCTAACTCATATTATTATCCACATTATGCTTATATGGTCAATAGAACGACAAATACTATACTTATTATTCTTATTATTATCTATCTAACTCATATTATTGGCCATATTATGCTAATATAATCGATAGAACGACAATTACTATACTTATTACTCTTATTATTATCAATCTAACTCATATTATTAGCCATATTATGCTTATATGATCGACAGAACGACAATTACTATGCTTATTACACTCACTGTTATCAATCTAACTCATATTAGTAACCGTAATATGCAAATATGATCGATAACGACAATTACTATACTTATTACTCTTATTATTATCAACCTAACTCATATTATTAGCCATATTATGCTTATATGATCGGTAGATCGACAATTACTATACCTATTACTCTTATTATTATCAATCTAACTCATATTATTAACCATATTTTGCTTATATGAGCAATAGAACTACAATTACTATACTTATTACAGTCACTATTATCAATCTAACTCATATGATTAACCACATTATGCAAATATGATCAATAGAACGACAATTACTATACTCATTTCTCTTATTATTATCAATCTAACTCATATTATTAACCATATTATGCAGATATGATCCATAGAACTACAATTACTATACTCATTACTCTTATTATTATCAATCTAACTCATATTATGAGCCATATTATGCTTATATGATCGATAGAACGGCAATTACTATACTTATAACTCTTATTATTATCAATCTAACTCATATTATTATCCACATTATGCTTATATGGTCGATAGAACGACAAATACTATACTTATTATTCTTATTATTATCTATCTAACTCATATTATTGGCCATATTATGCTAATATAATCGATAGAACGACAATTACTATACTTATTACTCTTATTATTATCAATCTAAATCATATTATTAGCCATATTATGCTTATATGATCGACAGAACGACAATTACTATGCTTATTACACTCACTGTTATCAATCTAACTCATATTAGTAACCGTAATATGCAAATATGATCGATAGAACGACAAATACTATACTTATTACTCTTATTATTATCAACCTAACTCATACTATTAGCCATATTATGCTTATATGATCGGTAGATCGACAATTGCTATACCTATTACTCTTATTATTATCAATCTAACTCATATTATTAACCATATTTTGCTTATATGAGTAATAGAACTACAATTACTATACTTATTACACTCACTATTGTCAATCTAACTCATATGATTAACCATATTATGCTTATATGATCGATAGAACTACAATTACTATACTTATTACTCTTATTATTATCAATCTAACTCATATTATTAACCATATTATGCAGATAAGATCGATAGAACTACAATTACTATACTCATTACTCTTATTAGTATCAATCTAACCCATATTATGAGCCATATTATGTTAATATGATCGATAAAACGACAATTACTATACTTATTACACTCGCTATTATCAATCTAACTCATACTGTTAACTATATTATGCAAATATGATCGATAGAACGACAATTACTATACTTATTACTCTTATTCTTATCAACCTAACTCATATTGTTAGCCATATTATGTTTATATGATCAATAGAACGACAATTACTATACTCATTACTCTTATTATTATCAATCTAACTCATATTATTAGCCATATTATGCTTATATGATCGATAGAACGACAATTACTATACACACTACTCTTATTATTATCAATCTAACCCATATTATTGGCCATATTATGCTAATATGATCGATAGAACGACAATTACTATACTTATTACACTCACTATTATCAATCTAACTCATACTGTTAACCATATTATGCAAATATGATCGATAGAACGACAATTACTATACTTATTACTCTTATTATTATCAATCTAACTCTTATTATTAGCCATATTATGCTTATATGATCGATAGAACGACAATTACTATACTTATGATTCTTATTTTTATCAACCTAACTCATATTATTAGCCATATTATGCTTATATGATCAATAGAACGACAATTACTATACTCATTACTCTTATTATTATCAATCTAACTCATATTATTAGCCATATTATGCTTATATGATCGATAGAACGACAATTACTATACACACTACTCTTATTATTATCAATCTAACTCTTATTATTAGCCATATTATGCTTATATGATCGATAGAACGACAATTACTATACTTATTACTCTTATTATTATCAATCTAACTCATATTATTAGCCATATTATGCCTACAGGATCGACAGAACTACAGTTACTATACTTATTGCTCTTATTATTATCAATCTAACTCATACTATTAACCATATTATGCAGATATGATCGATAGGACTACTGTTACTATACTCATTACTCTTATTTTTATCAATCTAACTCATATTATTAGCCATATTATGCCTATAGGATCGACAGAACTACAATTACTATACTTATTGCTCTTATTATTATCAATCTAACTCATATTATTAACCATATTATGCAGATATGATCGATAGGACTACTGTTACTATACTCATTACTCTTATTTTTATCAATCTAACTCATATTATTAACCATATTATGCAGATATGATCGATAGAACTACAATTACTCTACTCATTACTCTTATTATTATCAATCTAACTCATATGATTAACCATATTATGCAGATATGATCGATAGGACGACAATTACTATACTTATTACTCTTATTATTATCAATCTAACTCATATTATTAGCCATATTATGCCTATAGGATCGACAGAACTACAATTACTATACTTATTGCTCTTATTATTATCAATCTAACTCATATTATTAACCATATTATGCAGATATGATCGATAGGACTACTGTTACTATACTCATTACTCTTATTTTTATCAATCTAACTCATATTATTAACCATATTATGCAGATATGATCGATAGAACTACAATTACTATACTCATTACTCTTATTATTATCAATCTAACTCATATTATTAGCCATATTATGCTTATATGATCGATAGAACGGCAATTACTATACTTATAACTCTTATTATTATCAATCTAACTCATATTATTATCCACATTATGCTTATATGGTCGATAGAACGACAAATACTATACTTATTATTCTTATTATTATCTATCTAACTCATATTATTGGCCATATTATGCTAATATAATCGATAGAACGACAATTACTATACTTATTACTCTTATTATTGTCAATCTAACTCAGATTATTAGCCATATTATGCTTATATGATCGACAGAACGACAATTACTATGCTTATTACACTCACTGTTATCAATCTACCTCATATTAGTAACCGTAATATGCAAATATGATCGATAGAACGACAAATACTATACTTATTACTCTTATTATTATCAACCTAACTCATACTATTAGCCATATTATGCTTATATGATCGGTAGATCGACAATTACTATACCTATTACTCTTATTATTATCAATCTAACTCATATTATTAACCATATTTTGCTTATATGAGCAATAGAACTACAATTACTATACTTATTAAACTCACTATTGTCAATCTAACTCATATGATTAACCATATTATGCTTATATGATCGATAGAACTACAATTACTATACTTATTACTCTTACTATTATCAATCTAACTCATATTATTAACCATATTATGCAGATAAGATCGAGAGAACTACAATTACTATACTCATTACTCTTATTAGTATCAATCTAACCCATATTATGAGCCATATTATGCTAATATGATCGATAAAACGACAATTACTATACTTATTACACTCGCTATTATCAATCTAACTCATACTGTTAACTATATTATGCAAATATGATCGATAGAACGACAATTACTATACTTATTACTCTTATAATTATCAACCTAACTCATATTATTAGCCATATTATGCTTATATGATCGATAGAACGACAATTACTATACTTATGATTCTTATTTTTATCAACCTAACTCATATTATTAGCCATATTATGTTTATATGATCAATAGAACGACAATTACTATACTCATTACTCTTATTATTATCAATCTAACTCATATTATTAGCCATATTATGCTTATATGATCGATAGAACGACAATTACTATACTTATTACTCTTATTCTTATCAACCTAACTCATATTGTTAGCCATATTATGTTTATATGATCAATAGAACGACAATTACTATACTCATTACTCTTATTATTATCAATCTAACTCATATTATTAGCCATATTATGCTTATATGATCGATAGAACGACAATTACTATACACACTACTCTTATTATTATCAATCTAACCCATATTATTGGCCATATTATGCTAATATGATCGATAGAACGACAATTACTATACTTATTACACTCACTATTATCAATCTAACTCATACTGTTAACCATATTATGCAAATATGATCGATAGAACGACAATTACTATACACACTACTCTTATTATTATCAATCTAACTCTTATTATTAGCCATATTATGCTTATATGATCGATAGAACGACAATTACTATACTTATTACTCTTAGTATTATCAATCTAACTCATATTATTAGCCATATTATGCCTACAGGATCGACAGAACTACAGTTACTATACTTATTGCTCTTATTATTATCAATCTAACTCATACTATTAACCATATTATGCAGATATGATCGATAGGACTACTGTTACTATACTCATTACTCTTATTTTTATCAATCTAACTCATATTATTAGCCATATTATGCCTATAGGATCGACAGAACTACAATTACTATACTTATTGCTCTTATTATTATCAATCTAACTCATATTATTAACCATATTATGCAGATATGATCGATAGGACTACTGTTACTATACTCATTACTCTTATTTTTATCAATCTAACTCATATTATTAACCATATTATGCAGATATGATCGATAGAACTACAATTACTCTACTCATTACTCTTATTATTATCAATCTAACTCATATGATTAACCATATTATGCAGATATGATCGATAGGACGACAATTACTATACTTATTACTCTTATTATTATCAATCTAACTCATATTATTGGCCATATTATGCTAATATAATCGATAGAACGACAATTACTATACTTATTACTCTTATTATTATCAATCTAAATCATATTATTAGCCATATTATGCTTATATGATCGACAGAACGACAATTACTATACTTATTACACTCACTATTATCAATCTAACTCATACTGTTAACCATATTATGCAAATATGATCGATAGAACGAGAATTACTATACTTATTACTCTTATTATTATCAATCTAACTCTTATTATTAGCCATATTATGCTTATATGATCGATAGAACGACAATTACTATACTTATGATTCTTATTTTTATCAACCTAACTCATATTATTAGCCATATTATGCTTATATGATCAATAGAACGACAATTACTATACTCATTACTCTTATTATTATCAATCTAACTCATATTATTAGCCATATTATGCTTATATGATCGATAGAACGACAATTACTATACACACTACTCTTATTATTATCAATCTAACTCTTATTATTATCCATATTATGCTTATATGATCGATAGAACGACAATTACTATACTTATTACTCTTATTATTATCAATCTAACTCATATTATTAGCCATATTATGCCTATAGGATCGACAGAACTACAGTTACTATACTTATTGCTCTTATTATTATCAATCTAACTCATACTATTAACCATATTATGCAGATATGATCGATAGGACTACTGTTACTATACTCATTACTCTTATTTTTATCAATCTAACTCATATTATTAGCCATATTATGCCTATAGGATCGACAGAACTACAATTACTATACTTATTGCTCTTATTATTATCAATCTAACTCATATTATTAACCATATTATGCAGATATGATCGATAGGACTACTGTTACTATACTCATTACTCTTATTTTTATCAATCTAACTCATATTATTAACCATATTATGCAGATATGATCGATAGAACTACAATTACTCTACTCATTACTCTTATTATTATCAATCTAACTCATATGATTAACCATATTATGCAGATATGATCGATAGGACGACAATTACTATACTTATTACTCTTATTATTATCAATCTAACTCATATTATTAGCCATATTATGCCTATAGGATCGACAGAACTACAATTACTATACTTATTGCTCTTATTATTATCAATCTAACTCATATTATTAACCATATTATGCAGATATGATCGATAGGACTACTGTTACTATACTCATTACTCTTATTTTTATCAATCTAACTCATATTATTAACCATATTATGCAGATATGATCGATAGAACTACAATTACTATACTCATTACTCTTATTATTATCAATCTAACTCATATTATTAGCCATATTATGCTTATATGATCGATAGAACGGCAATTACTATACTTATAACTCTTATTATTATCAATCTAACTCATATTATTATCCACATTATGCTTATATGGTCGATAGAACGACAAATACTATACTTATTATTCTTATTATTATCTATCTAACTCATATTATTGGCCATATTATGCTAATAAAATCGATAGAACGACAATTACTATACTTATTACTCTTATTATTGTCAATCTAACTCAGATTATTAGCCATATTATGCTTATATGATCGACAGAACGACAATTACTATGCTTATTACACTCACTGTTATCAATCTACCTCATATTAGTAACCGTAATATGCAAATATGATCGATAGAACGACAAATACTATACTTATTACTCTTATTATTATCAACCTAACTCATACTATTAGCCATATTATGCTTATATGATCGGTAGATCGACAATTACTATACCTATTACTCTTATTATTATCAATCTAACTCATATTATTAACCATATTTTGCTTATATGAGCAATAGAACTACAATTACTATACTTATTAAACTCACTATTGTCAATCTAACTCATATGATTAACCATATTATGCTTATATGATCGATAGAACTACAATTACTATACTTATTACTCTTATTATTATCAATCTAACTCATATTATTAACCATATTATGCAGATAAGATCGAGAGAACTACAATTACTATACTCATTACTCTAATTAGTATCAATCTAACCCATATTATGAGCCATATTATGCTAATATGATCGATAAAACGACAATTACTATACTTATTACACTCGCTATTATCAATCTAACTCATACTGTTAACTATATTATGCAAATATGATCGATAGAACGACAATTACTATACTTATTACTCTTATAATTATCAACCTAACTCATATTATTAGCCATATTATGCTTATATGATCGATAGAACGACAATTACTATACTTATGATTCTTATTTTTATCAACCTAACTCATATTATTAGCCATATTATGTTTATATGATCAATAGAACGACAATTACTATACTCATTACTCTTATTATTATCAATCTAACTCATATTATTAGCCATATTATGCTTATATGATCGATAGAACGACAATTACTATACTTATTACTCTTATTCTTATCAACCTAACTCATATTGTTAGCCATATTATGTTTATATGATCAATAGAACGACAATTACTATACTCATTACTCTTACTATTATCAATCTAACTCATATTATTAGCCATATTATGCTTATATGATCGATAGAACGACAATTACTATACACACTACTCTTATTATTATCAATCTAACCCATATTATTGGCCATATTATGCTAATATGATCGATAGAACGACAATTACTATACTTATTACAATCACTATTATCAATCTAACTCATACTGTTAACCATATTATGCAAATATGATCGATAGAACGACAATTACTATACTTATTACTCTTATTATTATCAATCTAACTCTTATTATTAGCCATATTATGCTTATATGATCGATAGAACGACAATTACTATACTTATGATTCTTATTTTTATCAACCTAACTCATATTATTAGCCATATTATGCTTATATGATCAATAGAACGACAATTACTATACTCATTACTCTTATTATTATCAATCTAACTCATATTATTAGCCATATTATGCTTATATGATCGATAGAACGACAATTACTATACACACTACTCTTATTATTATCAATCTAACTCTTATTATTAGCCATATTATGCTTATATGATCGATAGAACGACAATTACTATACTTATTACTCTTAGTATTATCAATCTAACTCATATTATTAGCCATATTATGCCTACAGGATCGACAGAACTACAGTTACTATACTTATTGCTCTTATTATTATCAATCTAACTCATACTATTAACCATATTATGCAGATATGATCGATAGGACTACTGTTACTATACTCATTACTCTTATTTTTATCAATCTAACTCATATTATTAGCCATATTATGCCTATAGGATCGACAGAACTACAATTACTATACTTATTGCTCTTATTATTATCAATCTAACTCATATTATTAACCATATTATGCAGATATGATCGATAGGACTACTGTTACTATACTCATTACTCTTATTTTTATCAATCTAACTCATATTATTAACCATATTATGCAGATATGATCGATAGAACTACAATTACTCTACTCATTACTCTTATTATTATCAATCTAACTCGTATGATTAACCATATTATGCAGATATGATCGATAGGACGACAATTACTATACTTATTACTCTTATTATTATCAATCTAACTCATATTATTAGCCATATTATGCCTATAGGATCGACAGAACTACAATTACTATACTTATTGCTCTTATTATTATCAATCTAACTCATATTATTAACCATATTATGCAGATATGATCGATAGGACTACTGTTACTATACTCATTACTCTTATTTTTATCAATCTAACTCATATTATTAACCATATTATGCAGATATGATCGATAGAACTACAATTACTATACTCATTACTCTTATTATTATCAATCTAACTCATATTATTAGCCATATTATGCTTATATGATCGATAGAACGGCAATTACTATACTTATAACTCTTATTATTATCAATCTAACTCATATTATTATCCACATTATGCTTATATGGTCGATAGAACGACAAATACTATACTTATTATTCTTATTATTATCTATCTAACTCATATTATTGGCCATATTATGCTAATATAATCGATAGAACGACAATTACTATACTTATTACTCTTATTATTGTCAATCTAACTCAGATTATTAGCCATATTATGCTTATATGATCGACAGAACGACAATTACTATGCTTATTACACTCACTGTTATCAATCTACCTCATATTAGTAACCGTAATATGCAAATATGATCGATAGAACGACAAATACTATACTTATTACTCTTATTATTATCAACCTAACTCATACTATTAGCCATATTATGCTTATATGATCGGTAGATCGACAATTACTATACCTATTACTCTTATTATTATCAATCTAACTCATATTATTAACCATATTTTGCTTATATGAGCAATAGAACTACAATTACTATACTTATTAAACTCACTATTGTCAATCTAACTCATATGATTAACCATATTATGCTTATATGATCGATAGAACTACAATTACTATACTTATTACTCTTATTATTATCAATCTAACTCATATTATTAACCATATTATGCAGATAAGATCGAGAGAACTACAATTACTATACTCATTACTCTTATTAGTATCAATCTAACCCATATTATGAGCCATATTATGCTAATATGATCGATAAAACGACAATTACTATACTTATTACACTCGCTATTATCAATCTAACTCATACTGTTAACTATATTATGCAAATATGATCGATAGAACGACAATTACTATACTTATTACTCTTATAATTATCAACCTAACTCATATTATTAGCCATATTATGCTTATATGATCGATAGAACGACAATTACTATACTTATGATTCTTATTTTTATCAACCTAACTCATATTATTAGCCATATTATGTTTATATGATCAATAGAACGACAATTACTATACTCATTACTCTTATTATTATCAATCTAACTCATATTATTAGCCATATTATGCTTATATGATCGATAGAACGACAATTACTATACACACTACTCTTATTATTATCAATCTAACTCATATTATTAGCCATATTATGCTTATATGATCGACAGAACGACAATTACTATGCTTATTACACTCACTGTTATCAATCTAACTCATATTAGTAACCGTAATATGCAAATATGATCGATAGAACGACAATTACTATACTTATTACTCTTATTATTATCAACCTAACTCATATTATTAGCCATATTATGCTTATATGATCGGTAGATCGGCAATTACTATACCTATTACTCTTATTATTATCAATCTAACTCATATTATTAACCATATTTTGCTTATATGAGCAATAGAACTACAATTACTATACTTATTACACTCACTATTATCAATCTAACTCATATGATTAACCACATTATGCAAATATGATCAATAGAACGACAATTACTATACTCATTTCTCTTATTATTATCAATCTAACTCATATTATTAGCCATATTATGCTTATATGATCGATAGAACGACAATTACTCTACTCATTACTCTTATTATTATCAATCTAACTCATATGATTAACCATATTATGCAGATATGATCGATAGGACGACAATTACTATACTTATTACTCTTATTATTATCAATCTAACTCATATTATTAGCCATATTATGCCTATAGGATCGACAGAACTACAATTACTATACTTATTGCTCTTATTATTATCAATCTAACTCATATTATTAACCATATTATGCAGATATGATCGATAGGACTACTGTTACTATACTCATTACTCTTATTTTTATCAATCTAACTCATATTATTAACCATATTATGCAGATATGATCGATAGAACTACAATTACTATACTCATTACTCTTATTATTATCAATCTAACTCATATTATTAGCCATATTATGCTTATATGATCGATAGAACGGCAATTGCTATACTTATTACTCTTATTATTATCAATCTAACTCAGATTATTAGCCATATTATGCTTATATGATCGACAGAACTACAATTACTATGCTTATTACACTCACTGTTATCAATCTAACTCATATTAGTAACCGTAATATGCAAATATGATCGATAGAACGACAATTACTATACTTATTGCTCTTATTATTATCAACCTAACTCATATTATTAGCCATATTATGCTTATATGATCGGTAGATCGACAATTACTATACCTATTACTCTTATTATTATCAATCTAACTCATATTATTAACCCTATTTTGCTTATATGAGCAATAGAACTACAATTACTATACTTATTACACTCACTATTATCAATCTAACTCATATGATTAACCATATTATGCTTATATGATCGATAGGACTACTGTTACTATACTCATTACTCTTATTTTTATCAATCTAACTCATATTATTAACCATATTATGCAGATATGATCAATAGAACGACAATTACTATACTCATTACTCTTATTATTATCAATCTAACTCATATTATTAGCCATATTATGCTTATATGATCGATAGAACGGCAATTACTATACTTATAACTCTTATTATTATCAATCTAACTCATATTATTATCCACATTATGCTTATATGGTCGATAGAACGACAAATACTATACTTATTATTCTTATTATTATCTATCTAACTCATATTATTGGCCATATTATGCTAATATAATCGATAGAACGACAATTACTATACTTATTACTCTTATTATTATCAATCTAACTCAGATTATTAGCCATATTATGCTTATATGATCGACAGAACGACAATTACTATGCTTATTACACTCACTGTTATCAATCTAACTCATATTAGTAACCGTAATATGCAAATATGATCGATAGAACGACAATTACTATACTTATTACTCTTATTATTATCAACCTAACTCATATTATTAGCCATATTATGCTTATATGATCGGTAGATCGACAATTACTATACCTATTACTCTTATTATTATCACTCTAACTCATATTATTAACCCTATTTTGCTTATATGAGCAATAGAACTACAATTACTATACTTATTACACTCACTATTATCAATCTAACTCATATGATTAACCATATTATGCTTATATGATCGATAGAACTACAATTACTATACTTATTACTCTTATTATTATCAATCTAACTCATATTATTAACCATATTATGCAGATAAGATCGATAGAACTACAATTACTATACTCATTACTCTTATTATTATCAATCTAACCCATATTATGAGCCATATTATGCTAATATGATCGATAGAACGACAATTACTATACTTATTACACTCGCTATTATCAATCTAACTCATACTGTTAACTATATTATGCAAATATGATCGATAGAACGACAATTACTATACTTATTACTCTTATAATTATCAACCTAACTCATATTATTAGCCATATTATGCTTATATGATCGATAGAACGACAATTACTATACTTATGATTCTTATTTTTATCAACCTAACTCATATTATTAGCCATATTATGCTTATATGATCAATAGAACGACAATTACTATACTCATTACTCTTATTATTATCAATCTAACTCATATTATTAGCCATATTATGCTTATATGATCGATAGAACGACAATTACTATACACACTACTCTTATTATTATCAATCTAACCCATATTATTGGCCATATTATGCTAATATGATCGATAGAACGACAATTACTATACTTATTACACTCACTATTATCAATCTAACTCATACTGTTAACCATATTATGCAAATATGATCGATAGAACGACAATTACTATACCTATTACTCTTATTATTGTCAATCTAACTATTATTATTAGCCATATTATGCTTATATGATCGATAGAACGACAATTACTATACTTATTACTCTTATAATTATCAATCTAACTCTTATTATTAGCCATATTATGCTTATATGATCGATAGAACGACAATTACTATACTCATTACTCTTATTATTATGAATCTAACTCCTATTATTAACCATATTATGCAGATATGATCGATAGCACGACATTTACTACACTTATTACTCTTATTATTATCAATCTAACTCAGATTACTAGCCATATTATGCTTATGTGATCGACAGAACGACAATTACTATACTTATTACACTCACTGTTATCAATCTAACTCATATAATCACCATATTATGCACATATGATCGATAGAACGACAATTACTATACTTATTCCTCTTATTGTTATGAATCTAACTCATATTATTAACCATATTATGCAGATATGATCGATTGCACGACATTTACTATACTTATTACTCTTATTGTTATCAATCTAACTCATATTATTAACCATATTATGCAGATATGATCGATAGAACTACAATTAGTATACTCATTACTCTTATTATTATCAACCTAACTTATATTATTAGCCATATTATGCTTATATGATCGATAGAAGGACAATTACTATACTCATTACTCTTATTATTATCAATCTAACTCATATCATTAGCCATATTATGCTTATATGATCGATAGAACGACAATTACTATACACACTACTCTTATTATTATCAATCTAACCCATATTATTGGCCATATTATGCTAATATGATCGATAGAACGACAATTACTATACTTATTACACTCACTATTATCAATCTAACTCATACTGTTAACCATATTATGCAAATATGATCGATAGAACGACAATTACTATACTTATTACTCTTATTATTGTCAATCTAACTCTTATTATTAGCCATATTATGCTTATATGATCGATAGAACGACAATTACTATACTTATTACTCTTATAATTATCAATCTAACTCATATTATTAGCCATATTATGCTTATATGATCGATCGAACGACAATGACTATACTTATTACTCTTATTGTTATCAATCTAACTCATATTATTAACCATATTATGCAGATATGATCGATAGAACTACAATTAGTATACTCATTACTCTTATTATTATCAATCTAACTCATATTATTAGCCATATTATGCTTATATGATCGATAGAACGACAATTACTATACACACTACTCTTATTATTATCAATCTAACCCATATTATTGGCCATATTATGCTAATATGATCGATAGAACGACAATTACTATACTTATTACACTCGCTATTATCAATCTAACTCATACTGTTAACCATATTATGCAAATATGATCGATAGAACGACAATTACTATACTTATTACTCTTATTATTGTCAATCTAACTCTTATTATTAGCCATATTATGCTTATATGATCGATAGAACTACAATTACTATACTTATTACTCTTATTATTATCAATCTAACTCATATTATTAACCATATTATGCAGATAAGATCGATAGAACTACAATTACTATACTCATTACTCTTATTATTATCAATCTAAGCCATATTATGAGCCATATTATGCTAATATGATCGATAAAACGACAATTACTATACTTATTACACTCGCTATTATCAATCTAACTCATACTGTTAACTATATTATGCAAATATGATCGATAGAACGACAATTACTATACTTATTACTCTTATAATTATCAACCTAACTCATATTATTAGCCATATTATGCTTATATGATCGATAGAACGACAATTACTATACTTATGATTCTTATTTTTATCAACCTAACTCATATTATTAGCCATATTATGCTTATATGATCAATAGAACGACAATTACTATACTCATTACTCTTATTATTATCAATCTAACTCATATTATTAGCCATATTATGCTTATATGATCGATAGAACGACAATTACTATACACACTACTCTTATTATTATCAATCTAACCCATATTATTGGCCATATTATGCTAATATGATCGATAGAACGACAATTACTATACTTATTACACTCACTATTATCAATCTAACTCATACTGTTAACCATATTATGCAAATATGATCGATAGAACGACAATTACTGTACTTATTACTCTTATTATTATCAATCTAACTCTTATTATTAGCCATATTATGCTTATATGATCGATAGAACGACAATTACTATACTTATTACTCTTATAATTATCAATCTAACTCTTATTATTAGCCATATTATGCTTATATGATCGATAGAACGACAATTACTATACTCATTACTCTTATTATTATGAATCTAACTCATATTATTAACCATATTATGCAGATATGATCGATAGCACGACATTTACTACACTTATTACTCTTATTATTATCAATCTAACTCAGATTACTAGCCATATTATGCTTACGTGATCGACAGAACGACAATTACTATACTTATTACACTCACTGTTATCAATCTAACTCATATAATCACCATATTATGCACATATGATCGATAGAACGACAATTACTATACTTATTCCCCTTATTATTATGAATCTAACTCATATTATTAACCATATTATGCAGATATGATCGTTTGCACGACATTTACTATACTTATTACTCTTATTGTTATCAATCTAACTCATATTATTAACCATATTATGCAGATATGATCGATAGAACTACAATTAGTATACTCATTACTCTTATTATTATCAACCTAACTCATATTATTAGCCATATTATGCTTATATGATCGATAGAACGACAATTACTATACTCATTACTCTTATTATTATCAATCTATCTCATATTATTAGCCATTTTATGCTTATATGATCGATAGAACGACAATTACTATACACACTACTCTTATTATTATCAATCTAACTCTTATTATTAGCCATATTATGCTTATATGATCGATAGAACGACAATTACTATACTTACTAGTCTTATTATTATCAATCTAACTCATATTATTAGCCATATTATGGTTATATGATCGATAGAACGACAATTACCATACTTATAACTCTTGTTATTACCAATCTAACTCATATTATTAGGCATATTATGCTTATATGATCGATAGAACGACAATTACTGTACATATTACACTCACTATTATCAATCTAACTCATATGATTAACCATATTATGCAGATATGATCGACAGCACGACATTTACTATACTTATTACTCTTATTGTTATCAATCTAACTCATATTATTAACCATATTATGCAGACATGATCGATAGAACTACAATTAGTATACTCCTTACTCTTATTATTATCAATCTAACTCATATTATTAGCCATATTATGCTTATATGATCGATAGAACGACAGTTACTATATTCATTTCTCTTATTATTAGCAATCTAACTCATATTATTGGCCATATTATGCTTATATGATCGATCGAACGACAATGACTATACTCACTTCTCTTATTATTATCAATCTAACTCATATTATTAACCATATTATACTAATATGATCGATAGAACGACAATTACTATACCTATTACACTCACTATTATCAATCTAACTCATATTATTAACCATATTATGCGGATATGATCGATAGCATGACATTTACTACACTTATTACTCTTATTATTATCGATCTAACTCATATTATTAGCTATATTATGCTTATATGATCGACAGAACGACAATTACTATACTTATTACACTCACTGTTATCAATCTTACTCATATTATTAGCCATATTATGCTTATATGATCGATCGAACGACAATGACTATACTCACTTCTCTTATTATTATCAATCTAACTCATATTATTAACCATATTATACTAATATGATCGATAGAACGACAATTACTATACTCATTACACTCACTATTATCAATCTAACTCATATTATCAACCATATTATGCGGATATGATCGATAGCATGACATTTACTACACTCATTACTCTTATTATTATCAATCTAACTCATATTATTAGCCATATTATGAAGACATGATCGATAGAACTACAATTAGTATACTCCTTACTCTTATTATTATCAATTTAACTCATATTATTAGCCATATTATGCTTATATGATCGGTAGAACGATAATTACTATACCTATTACTCTTATTATTATCAATCTAACTCATATCATTAGCCATATTATGCTTATATGATCGATCGAACGACAATGACTATACTCACTTCTCTTATTATTATCAATCTTACTCATAGAATTAGCCATATTATGCTTATATGATCGATCGAACGACAATGACTATACTCACTTCTCTTATTATTATCAATCTAGCTCATATTATTAACCATATTATGCTAATATGATCGATAGAACGACAATGACTATACTCACTTCTCTTATTATTATCAATCTAACTCATATTATTAACCATATTATACTAATATGATCGATAGAACGACAATTACTATACCTATTACACACACTATTATCAATCTAACTCATATTATTAACCATATTATGCAGATATGATCGATAGCACGACATTTACTACACTTACGACTCTTATTATTATCAATCTAACTCATATTATTAACCATATTATGCAGATATGATCGATAGCACGACATTTACTATACTTATTACTCTTATTATTATCAATCTAACTCATATTATTAACCACATTATGCAGATATGATCGATAGAACTACAATTAGTATACTCATTACTCTTATTATTATCAATCTAACTCATATTATTAGCCATATTAAGCTTATATGATCGATAGAACGACAATTACTATATTCATTTCCCTTATTGTTATCAATCTAACTCATATTATTAGACATATTATGCTTATATGATCGACAGAACGACTATTACTATACTTATTACTCTCATTGTTATCAGCCTAACTCATATTATTAGCCATATTATGCTTATATGATCGATAGACGACAATTACTATACTCATTACTCTTATTATTATCAATCTAACTCATATTATTAGCCATGTTATGCTTATATGAACGATAGAACGACAATTACTGTACTCATTACACTTATTATTATCAATCTGACTCATGTTATTAACCATATTATGCTAATATGATCGATAGAACGACAATTTCTATACTTATTACACTCACTATTATCAATCTATCTCATATTATTAACCATATTATGCAGATATGATCGATATAACGACAATTACTATACTTATTACACTCACTATTATCAATCTAACTCATATTATTAACCATATTATGCAGATATGAACGGTAGAACGACAATTACTATACTTATTACTCTTATTATTATCAATCTAACTCATATTATTAGCCGTATTATGCTTATGTGATCGATAGAACGACAATTACTATACTTATTACTCTTATTATTATCAATCTAACTCATATTATTAGCCATATTATGCTTATATGATCGACAGAACGACAATTACTATACTTATTACTCTCATTATTATCAGCCTAACTCATATTATTAGCCATATTATGCTTATATGATCGGTAGAACGATAATTACTATACCTATTACTCTTATTATTATCAATCTAACTCATATCATTAGCCATATTATGCTTATATGATCGATCGAACGACAATGACTATACTCACTTCTCTTATTATTATCGATCTTACTCATATTATTAGCCATATTATGCTTATATGATCGATCGAACGACAATGACTATACTCACTTCTCTTATTATTATCAATCTAACTCATATTATTAACCGTATTATACTAATATGATCGATAGAACGACAATTACTATACCTATTACACTCACTATTATCAATCAAACTCATATTATTAACCATATTATGCGGATATGATCGATAGCATGACATTTACTACACTTATTACTCTTATTATTATCGATCTAATTCATATTATTAGCTATATTATGCTTATATGATCGACAGAACGACAATTACTATACTTATTACACACACTGTTATCAATCTAACTCATATTATTAACCATATTATGCAGATCTGATCGATAGAACTACAATTAGTATACTCATTACTCTTATTATCATCAGCCTAACTCATATTATTAGCCATATTATGCTTATATGAACGATAGAACGACAATTACTATACTCATTACTCTTATTATTATCAATCTAGCTCATATTATTAACCATAAGATGCTAATATGATCGATAGAACGACAATTACTATACTTATTACACTCACTATTATCAATCTAACTCATATTATTAACCATATTATGCGGATATGATCGATAGCATGACATTTACTACACTTATTACTCTTATTATTATCGATCTAACTCATATTATTAGCTATATTATGCTTATATGATCGACAGAACGACAATTACTATACTTACTACACTCACTGTTATCAATCTAACTCATATTATTAGCCATATTATGCTTATATGATCGACAGAACGACAATTACTATACTTACTACTCTCATTATTATCAGCCTAACTCATATTATTAGCCGTATTATGCTTATATGGTCGATAGAACGACAATTACTATACTCCTTACTCTTATTATTATCAATCTTACTCATAGTATTAGCCATATTATGCTTATATGATCGATCGAACTACAACGACTATACTCACTTCTCTTATTATTATCAATCTAACTCATATTATTAACCATATTATACTAATATGATCGATAGAACGACAATTACTATACCTATTACACACACTATTATCAATCTAACTCATATTATTAACCATATTATGCAGATATGATCGATAGCACGACATTTACTACACTTACTACTCTTATTATTATCAATCTAACTCATATTATTAACCATATTATGCAGATATGATCGATAGCACGACATTTACTATACTTATTACTCTTATTATTATCAATCTAACTCATATTATTAACCATATTATGCAGATATGATCGATAGAACTACAATTAGTATACTCATTACTCTTATTATTATCAATCTAACTCATATTATTAGCCATATTAAGCTTATATGATCGATAGAACGACAATTACTATATTCATTTCCCTTATTATTATCAATCTAACTCATATTATTAGCCATATTATGCTTATATGATCGACATATCGACAATTACTATACTTATTACTCTCATTATTATCAGCCTAACTCATATTATTAGCCATATTATGCTTATATGATCGATAGACGACAATTACTATACTCATTACACTCACTATTATCAATCTAACTCATATTATTAACCATATTATGGTAATATGATCGATAGAACGACAATTACTATACTTATTACACTCACTATTATCAATCTAACTCATATTATTAACCATATTATGCGGATATGATCGATAGCATGACATTTACTACACTTATTACTCTTATTATTATCGATCTAACTCATATTATTAGCCATATTATGCTTATATGATCGATCGAACGACAATGACTATACTCACTTGTCTTATTATTATCAATCTTACTCATAGTATTAGCCATATTAGGCTTATATGATCGATCGAACGACAATGACTATACTTACTTCTCTTATTATTATCAATCTAATTCATATTATTAGCCATATTATGCTTATATGATCGACAGAACGACAATTACTATACTTATTACTCTCATTATTATCAGCCTAACTCATATTATTAACCATATTATGCAAATATGATCGATAGAACGACAATTACTATACTCATTACTCTTATTATTATCAGCCTAACTCATATTATTAGCCATATTATGCCTATATGAACGATAGAACGACAATTACTATACTCATTAACCTTATTATTATCGATCTAGCTCATATTATTAACCATATTATGCTAATATGATCGATAGAACGACAATTACTGTACTTATTACACTCACTATTATCAATCTAACTCATATTATTAACCATATTATGCTAATATGATCGATAGAACGACAATTACTATACTTATTACACTCACTATTATCAATCTAACTCATATTATTAACCATATTATGCAGATATGATCGATAGCACGACATTTACTGTACTTATTACTCTTACTGTTATCAATCTAACTAATATTATTAACCATATTATGCAGATATGATCGATAGAACTACAATTAGTATACTCATTACTCTTATTATTATCAATCTAACTCATATCATTAGCCATATTATGCTTATATGATCGATCGAACGACAATGACTATACTCACTTCTCTTATTATTATCAATCTTACTCAGATTATTAGCCATATTATGCTTATATGATCGATCGAACGACAATGACTATACTCACTTCTCTTATTATTATCAATCTAACTCATATTATTAGCCATATTATGCTTATATGATCGGTAGAACGACAATTACTATATTCATTTCTCTTATTATTATCAATCTAATTCATATTATTAGCCATATTATGCTTATATGATCGACAGAACGACAATTACTATACTTATTACTCTCATTATTATCAGCCTAACTCATATTATTAGCCATATTATGCTAATATGATCGATAGAACGACAATTACTATACTTATTACACTCACTATTATCAATCTAACTCATATTATTAACCATATTATGCAGATATGATCGATAGAAAGACAATTACTATACTCATTTCTCTTATTATTATCAATCTAACTCATATCATTAGCCATATTATGCTTATATGATCGATCGAACGACAATGACTATACTCACTTCTCTTATTATTATCAATCTTACTCATAGTATTAGCCATATTATGCTTATATGATCGATCGAACGACAATGACTATACTCACTTCTCTTATTATTATCAATGTAGCTCATATTATTAACCATATTATGCTAATATGATCGATAGAACGACAATGACTATACTCACTTCTCTTATTATTATCAATCTAACTCATATTATTAACCATATTATACTAATATGATCGATAGAACGACAATTACTATACCTATTACACACACTATTATCAATCTAACTCATATTATTAACCATATTATGCAGATATGATCGATAGCACGACATTTACTACACTTACGACTCTTATTATTATCAATCTAACTCATATTATTAACCATATTATGCAGATATGATCGACAGCACGACATTTACTATACTTATTACTCTTATTATTATCAATCTAACTCATATTATTAACCACATTATGCAGATATGATCGATAGAACTACAATTAGTATACTCATTACTCTTATTATTATCAATCTAACTCATATTATTAGCCATATTAAGCTTATATGATCGATAGAACGACAATTACTATATTCATTTCCCTTATTGTTATCAATCTAACTCATATTATTAGACATATTATGCTTATATGATCGACAGAACGACTATTACTATACTTATTACTCTCATTGTTATCAGCCTAACTCATATTATTAGCCATATTATGCTTATATGATCGGTAGACGACAATTACTATACTCATTACTCTTATTATTATCAATCTAACTCATATTATTAGCCATGTTATGCTTATATGAACGATAGAACGACAATTACTGTACTCATTACACTTATTATTATCAATCTGACTCATGTTATTAACCATATTATCCAGATATGATGGATAGAACGACAATTACTATACTCATTACTCTTATTATTATCAATCTAACTCATATTATTAACAATATTATGCAGATATGATCGATAGAACTACAATTAGTATACTCCTTACTCTTATTATTATCAATCTAACTCATATTATTAGCCATATTATGCTTATATGATCGATAGAACGACAGTTACTATATTCATTTCTCTTATTATTATCAATCTAACTCATATTATTAGCCATATTATGCTTATATGATCGGTAGAACGACAATTACTATATTCATTTCTCTTATTATTATCAATCTAATTCATATTATTAGCCATATTATGCTTATATGATCGACAGAACGACAATTACTATACTTATTACTCTCATTATTATCAGCCTAACTCATATTATTAGCCATATTATGCTAATATGATCGATAGAACGACAATTACTATACTTATTACACTCACTATTATCAATCTAACTCATATTATTAACCATATTATGCAGATATGATCGATAGCACGACATTTACTATACTTATTACTCTTATTGTTGTCAATCTAACTCATATTATTAACCATATTATGAAGACATGATCGATAGAACTACAATTAGTATACTCCTTACTCTTATTATTATCAATTTAACTCATATTATTAGCCATATTATGCTTATATGATCGATAGAACGACAATTACTATACTCATTACTCTTATTATCATCAGCCTAACTCATATTATTAGCCATATTATGCTTATATGATCGATCGAACGACAATGACTATACTCACTTCTCTTATTATTATCAATCTAACTCATATTATTAGCCATATTATGCTTATATGATCGGTAGAACGACAATTACTATATTCATTTCTCTTATTATTATCAATCTAATTCATATTATTAGCCATATTATGCTTATATGATCGACAGAACGACAATTACTATACTTATTACTCTCATTATTATCAGCCTAACTCATATTATTAGCCATATTATGCTAATATGATCGATAGAACGACAATTACTATACTTATTACACTCACTATTATCAATCTAACTCATATTATTAACCATATTATGCAGATATGATCGATAGAAAGACAATTACTATACTCATTTCTCTTATTATTATCAATCTAACTCATATCATTAGCCATATTATGCTTATATGATCGATCGAACGACAATGACTATACTCACTTCTCTTATTATTATCAATCTTACTCATAGTATTAGCCATATTATGCTTATATGATCGATCGAACGACAATGACTATACTCACTTCTCTTATTATTATCAATGTAGCTCATATTATTAACCATATTATGCTAATATGATCGATAGAACGACAATGACTATACTCACTTCTCTTATTATTATCAATCTAACTCATATTATTAACCATATTATACTAATATGATCGATAGAACGACAATTACTATACCTATTACACACACTATTATCAATCTAACTCATATTATTAACCATATTATGCAGATATGATCGATAGCACGACATTTACTACACTTACGACTCTTATTATTATCAATCTAACTCATATTATTAACCATATTATGCAGATATGATCGACAGCACGACATTTACTATACTTATTACTCTTATTATTATCAATCTAACTCATATTATTAACCACATTATGCAGATATGATCGATAGAACTACAATTAGTATACTCATTACTCTTATTATTATCAATCTAACTCATATTATTAGCCATATTAAGCTTATATGATCGATAGAACGACAATTACTATATTCATTTCCCTTATTGTTATCAATCTAACTCATATTATTAGACATATTATGCTTATATGATCGACAGAACGACTATTACTATACTTATTACTCTCATTGTTATCAGCCTAACTCATATTATTAGCCATATTATGCTTATATGATCGGTAGACGACAATTACTATACTCATTACTCTTATTATTATCGATCTAACTCATATTATTAGCCATGTTATGCTTATATGAACGATAGAACGACAATTACTGTACTCATTACACTTATTATTATCAATCTGACTCATGTTATTAACCATATTATCCAGATATGATGGATAGAACGACAATTACTATACTCATTACTCTTATTATTATCAATCTAACTCATATTATTAACAATATTATGCAGATATGATCGATAGAACTACAATTAGTATACTCCTTACTCTTATTATTATCAATCTAACTCATATTATTAGCCATATTATGCTTATATGATCGATAGAACGACAGTTACTATATTCATTTCTCTTATTATTATCAATCTAACTCATATTATTAGCCATATTATGCTTATATGATCGGTAGAACGACAATTACTATATTCATTTCTCTTATTATTATCAATCTAATTCATATTATTAGCCATATTATGCTTATATGATCGACAGAACGACAATTACTATACTTATTACTCTCATTATTATCAGCCTAACTCATATTATTAGCCATATTATGCTAATATGATCGATAGAACGACAATTACTATACTTATTACACTCACTATTATCAATCTAACTCATATTATTAACCATATTATGCAGATATGATCGATAGCACGACATTTACTATACTTATTACTCTTATTGTTGTCAATCTAACTCATATTATTAACCATATTATGAAGACATGATCGATAGAACTACAATTAGTATACTCCTTACTCTTATTATTATCAATTTAACTCATATTATTAGCCATATTATGCTTATATGATCGATAGAACGACAATTACTATACTCATTACTCTTATTATCATCAGCCTAACTCATATTATTAGCCATATTATGCTTATATGAACGATAGAACGACAATTACTATACTCATTTCTCTTATTATTATCAATCTAACTCATATTATTAGCCATATTATGCTTATATGATCGATAGAAAGACAATTACTATACTTATTACACTCACTGTTATCAATCTAACTCATATTATTAACCATATTATGCAGATATGATCGATATAACGACAATTACTATACTTATTACACTCACTATTATCAATCTAACTCATATTATTAACCATATTATGCAGATCTGATCGATAGAACTACAATTAGTATACTCATTACTCTTATTATTATCAATCTAACTCATATTATTAGCCATATTATGCTTATATGATCGGTAGAACGATAATTACTATACCTATTACACTCACTATTATCAATCAAACCCATATTATTAACCATATTATGCGGATATGATCGATAGCATGACATTTACTACACTTATTACTCTTATTATTATCGATCTAATTCATATTATTAGCTATATTATGCTTATATGATCGACAGAACGACAATTACTATACTTATTACACACACTGTTATCAATCTAACTCATATTATTAACCATATTATGCAGATCTGATCGATAGAACTACAATTAGTATACTCATTACTCTTATTATCATCAGCCTAACTCATATTATTAGCCATATTATGCTTATATGAACGATAGAACGACAATTACTATACTCATTACTCTTATTATTATCAATCTAGCTCATATTATTAACCATAAGATGCTAATATGATCGATAGAACGACAATTACTATACTTATTACACTCACTATTATCAATCTAACTCATATTATTAACCATATTATGCGGATATGATCGATAGCATGACATTTACTACACTTATTACTCTTATTATTATCGATCTAACTCATATTATTAGCTATATTATGCTTATATGATCGACAGAACGACAATTACTATACTTACTACACTCACTGTTATCAATCTAACTCATATTATTAGCCATATTATGCTTATATGATCGACAGAACGACAATTACTATACTTACTACTCTCATTATTATCAGCCTAACTCATATTATTAGCCGTATTATGCTTATATGGTCGATAGAACGACAATTACTATACTCCTTACTCTTATTATTATCAATCTTACTCATAGTATTAGCCATATTATGCTTATATGATCGATCGAACTACAACGACTATACTCACTTCTCTTATTATTATCAATCTAACTCATATTATTAACCATATTATACTAATATGATCGATAGAACGACAATTACTATACCTATTACACACACTATTATCAATCTAACTCATATTATTAACCATATTATGCAGATATGATCGATAGCACGACATTTACTACACTTACTACTCTTATTATTATCAATCTAACTCATATTATTAACCATATTATGCAGATATGATCGATAGCACGACATTTACTATACTTATTACTCTTATTATTATCAATCTAACTCATATTATTAACCATATTATGCAGATATGATCGATAGAACTACAATTAGTATACTCATTACTCTTATTATTATCAATCTAACTCATATTATTAGCCATATTAAGCTTATATGATCGATAGAACGACAATTACTATATTCATTTCCCTTATTATTATCAATCTAACTCATATTATTAGCCATATTATGCTTATATGATCGACATATCGACAATTACTATACTTATTACTCTCATTATTATCAGCCTAACTCATATTATTAGCCATATTATGCTTATATGATCGATAGACGACAATTACTATACTCATTACACTCACTATTATCAATCTAACTCATATTATTAACCATATTATGGTAATATGATCGATAGAACGACAATTACTATACTTATTACACTCACTATTATCAATCTAACTCATATTATTAACCATATTATGCGGATATGATCGATAGCATGACATTTACTACACTTATTACTCTTATTATTATCGATCTAACTCATATTATTAGCCATATTATGCTTATATGATCGATCGAACGACAATGACTATACTCACTTGTCTTATTATTATCAATCTTACTCATAGTATTAGCCATATTAGGCTTATATGATCGATCGAACGACAATGACTATACTTATTACTCTCATTATTATCAGCCTAACTCATATTATTAACCATATTATGCAAATATGATCGATAGAACGACAATTACTATACTCATTACTCTTATTATTATCAGCCTAACTCATATTATTAGCCATATTATGCCTATATGAACGATAGAACGACAATTACTATACTCATTAACCTTATTATTATCGATCTAGCTCATATTATTAACCATATTATGCTAATATGATCGATAGAACGACAATTACTGTACTTATTACACTCACTATTATCAATCTAACTCATATTATTAACCATATTATGCTAATATGATCGATAGAACGACAATTACTATACTTATTACACTCACTATTATCAATCTAACTCATATTATTAACCATATTATGCAGATATGATCGATAGCACGACATTTACTGTACTTATTACTCTTACTGTTATCAATCTAACTAATATTATTAACCATATTATGCAGATATGATCGATAGAACTACAATTAGTATACTCATTACTCTTATTATTATCAATCTAACTCATATCATTAGCCATATTATGCTTATATGATCGATCGAACGACAATGACTATACTCACTTCTCTTATTATTATCAATCTTACTCAGATTATTAGCCATATTATGCTTATATGATCGATCGAACGACAATGACTATACTCACTTCTCTTATTATTATCAATCTAACTCATATTATTAGCCATATTATGCTTATATGATCGGTAGAACGACAATTACTATATTCATTTCTCTTATTATTATCAATCTAATTCATATTATTAGCCATATTATGCTTATATGATCGACAGAACGACAATTACTATACTTATTACTCTCATTATTATCAGCCTAACTCATATTATTAGCCATATTATGCTAATATGATCGATAGAACGACAATTACTATACTTATTACACTCACTATTATCAATCTAACTCATATTATTAACCATATTATGCAGATATGATCGATAGAAAGACAATTACTATACTCATTTCTCTTATTATTATCAATCTAACTCATATCGTTAGCCATATTATGCTTATATGATCGATCGAACGACAATGACTATACTCACTTCTCTTATTATTATCAATCTTACTCATAGTATTAGCCATATTATGCTTATATGATCGATCGAACGACAATGACTATACTCACTTCTCTTATTATTATCAATGTAGCTCATATTATTAACCATATTATGCTAATATGATCGATAGAACGACAATGACTATACTCACTTCTCTTATTATTATCAATCTAACTCATATTATTAACCATATTATACTAATATGATCGATAGAACGACAATTACTATACCTATTACACACACTATTATCAATCTAACTCATATTATTAACCATATTATGCAGATATGATCGATAGCACGACATTTACTACACTTACGACTCTTATTATTATCAATCTAACTCATATTATTAACCATATTATGCAGATATGATCGACAGCACGACATTTACTATACTTATTACTCTTATTATTATCAATCTAACTCATATTATTAACCACATTATGCAGATATGATCGATAGAACTACAATTAGTATACTCATTACTCTTATTATTATCAATCTAACTCATATTATTAGCCATATTAAGCTTATATGATCGATAGAACGACAATTACTATATTCATTTCCCTTATTGTTATCAATCTAACTCATATTATTAGACATATTATGCTTATATGATCGACAGAACGACTATTACTATACTTATTACTCTCATTGTTATCAGCCTAACTCATATTATTAGCCATATTATGCTTATATGATCGGTAGACGACAATTACTATACTCATTACTCTTATTATTATCAATCTAACTCATATTATTAGCCATGTTATGCTTATATGAACGATAGAACGACAATTACTGTACTCATTACACTTATTATTATCAATCTGACTCATGTTATTAACCATATTATCCAGATATGATGGATAGAACGACAATTACTATACTCATTACTCTTATTATTATCAATCTAACTCATATTATTAACAATATTATGCAGATATGATCGATAGAACTACAATTAGTATACTCCTTACTCTTATTATTATCAATCTAACTCATATTATTAGCCATATTATGCTTATATGATCGATAGAACGACAGTTACTATATTCATTTCTCTTATTATTATCAATCTAACTCATATTATTAGCCATATTATGCTTATATGATCGGTAGAACGACAATTACTATATTCATTTCTCTTATTATTATCAATCTAATTCATATTATTAGCCATATTATGCTTATATGATCGACAGAACGACAATTACTATACTTATTACTCTCATTATTATCAGCCTAACTCATATTATTAGCCATATTATGCTAATATGATCGATAGAACGACAATTACTATACTTATTACACTCACTATTATCAATCTAACTCATATTATTAACCATATTATGCAGATATGATCGATAGCACGACATTTACTATACTTATTACTCTTATTGTTGTCAATCTAACTCATATTATTAACCATATTATGAAGACATGATCGATAGAACTACAATTAGTATACTCCTTACTCTTATTATTATCAATTTAACTCATATTATTAGCCATATTATGCTTATATGATCGATAGAACGACAATTACTATACTCATTACTCTTATTATCATCAGCCTAACTCATATTATTAGCCATATTATGCTTATATGAACGATAGAACGACAATTACTATACTCATTTCTCTTATTATTATCAATCTAACTCATATTATTAGCCATATTATGCTTATATGATCGATAGAAAGACAATTACTATACTTATTACACTCACTGTTATCAATCTAACTCATATTATTAACCATATTATGCAGATATGATCGATATAACGACAATTACTATACTTATTACACTCACTATTATCAATCTAACTCATATTATTAACCATATTATGCAGATCTGATCGATAGAACTACAATTAGTATACTCATTACTCTTATTATTATCAATCTAACTCATATTATTAACCACATTATGCAGATATGATCGATAGAACTACAATTAGTATACTCATTACTCTTATTATTATCAATCTAACTCATATTATTAGCCATATTAAGCTTATATGATCGATAGAACGACAATTACTATATTCATTTCCCTTATTGTTATCAATCTAACTCATATTATTAGACATATTATGCTTATATGATCGACAGAACGACTATTACTATACTTATTACTCTCATTGTTATCAGCCTAACTCATATTATTAGCCATATTATGCTTATATGATCGGTAGACGACAATTACTATACTCATTACTCTTATTATTATCAATCTAACTCATATTATTAGCCATGTTATGCTTATATGAACGATAGAACGACAATTACTGTACTCATTACACTTATTATTATCAATCTGACTCATGTTATTAACCATATTATGCTAATATGATCGATAGAACGACAATTTCTATACTTATTATACTCACTATTATCAATCTAACTCATATTATTAACCATATTATGCAGATATGATGGATAGAACGACAATTACTATACTCATTACTCTTATTATTATCAATCTAACTCATATTATTAACAATATTATGCAGATATGATCGATAGAACTACAATTAGTATACTCCTTACTCTTATTATTATCAATCTAACTCATATTATTAGCCATATTATGCTTATATGATCGATAGAACGACAGTTACTATATTCATTTCTCTTATTATTATCAATCTAACTCATATTATTAGCCATATTATGCTTATATGATCGGTAGAACGACAATTACTATATTCATTTCTCTTATTATTATCAATCTAATTCATATTATTAGCCATATTATGCTTATATGATCGACAGAACGACAATTACTATACTTATTACTCTCATTATTATCAGCCTAACTCATATTATTAGCCATATTATGCTAATATGATCGATAGAACGACAATTACTATACTTATTACACTCACTATTATCAATCTAACTCATATTATTAACCATATTATGCAGATATGATCGATAGCACGACATTTACTATACTTATTACTCTTATTGTTGTCAATCTAACTCATATTATTAACCATATTATGAAGACATGATCGATAGAACTACAATTAGTATACTCCTTACTCTTATTATTATCAATTTAACTCATATTATTAGCCATATTATGCTTATATGATCGATAGAACGACAATTACTATACTCATTACTCTTATTATCATCAGCCTAACTCATATTATTAGCCATATTATGCTTATATGAACGATAGAACGACAATTACTATACTCATTTCTCTTATTATTATCAATCTAACTCATATTATTAGCCATATTATGCTTATATGATCGATAGAGAGACAATTACTATACTTATTACACTCACTGTTATCAATCTAACTCATATTATTAACCATATTATGCAGATATGATCGATATAACGACAATTACTATACTTATTACACTCACTATTATCAATCTAACTCATATTATTAACCATATTATGCAGATCTGATCGATAGAACTACAATTAGTATACTCATTACTCTTATTATTATCAATCTAACTCATATTATTAGCCATATTATGCTTATATGATCGGTAGAACGATAATTACTATACCTATTACTCTTATTATTATCAATCTAACTCATATCATTAGCCATATTATGCTTATATGATCGATCGAACGACAATGACTATACTCACTTCTCTTATTATTATCGATCTTACTCATATTATTAGCCATATTATGCTTATATGATCGATCGAACGACAATGACTATACTCACTTCTCTTATTATTATCAATCTAACTCATATTATTAACCATATTATACTAATATAATCGATAGAACGACAATTACTATACCTATTACACTCACTATTATCAATCAAACTCATATTATTAACCATATTATGCGGATATGATCGATAGCATGACATTTACTACACTTATTACTCTTATTATTATCGATCTAATTCATATTATTAGCTATATTATGCTTATATGATCGACAGAACGACAATTACTATACTTATTACACTCACTGTTATCAATCTAACTCATATTATTAACCATATTATGCAGATCTGATCGATAGAACTACAATTAGTATACTCATTACTCTTATTATTATCAATCTAACTCATATTATTAGCCATATTATGCTTATATGATCGATAGGACGACAATTACTATACTTATTTCTCTTATTATTATCAATCTAACTCATATTATTAGCCATATTATGCTTATATGACCGGTAGAACGATAATTACTATACCTATTACTCCTATTATTATCAATCTAACTCATATCATTAGCCATATTATGCTTATATGATCGATCGAACGACAATGACTATACTCACTTCTCTTATTATTATCAATCTTACTCATAGTATTAGCCATATTATGCTTATATGATCGATCGAACGACAATGACTATACTCACTTCTCTTATTATTATCAATCTAACTCATATTATTAACCATATTATACTAATATGATCGATAGAACGACAATTACTATACCTATTACACTCACTATTATCAATCTAACTCATATTATTAACCATATTATGCGGATATGATCGATAGCATGACATTTACTACACTTATTACTCTTATTATTATCGATCTAACTCATATTATTAGCTATATTATGCTTATATGATCGACAGAACGACAACTACTATACTTACTACACTCACTGTTATCAATCTAACTCATATTATTAACCATATTATGCAAATACGATCGATAGAACGACAATTACTATACTCATTACTCTTATTATCATCAGCCTAACTCATATTATTAGCCATATTATGCTTATATGAACGATAGAACGACAATTACTATACTCATTACTCTTATTATTATCAATCTAGCTCATATTATTAACCGTAAGATGCTAATATGATCGATAGAACGACAATTACTATACTTATTACACTCACTGTTATCAATCTAACTCATATTATTAGCCATATTATGCTTATATGATCGACAGAACGACAATTACTATACTTATTACTCTCATTATTATCAGCCTAACTCATATTATTAGCCGTATTATGCTTATATGGTCGATAGAACGACAATTACTATACTCCTTACTCTTATTATTATCAATCTTACTCATAGTATTAGCCATATTATGCTTATATGATCGATCGAACTACAACGACTATACTCACTTCTCTTATTATTATCAATCTAACTCACATTATTAACCATATTATACTAATATGATCGATAGAACGACAATTACTATACCTATTACACACACTATTATCAATCTAACTCATATTATTAACCATATTATGCAGATATGATCGATAGCACGACATTTACTACACTTACTACTCTTATTGTTATCAATCTAACTCATATTATTAACCATATTATGCAGATATGATCGATAGCACGACATTTACTATACTTATTACTCTTATTATTATCAATCTAACTCATATTATTAACCATATTATGCAGATATGATCGATAGAACTACAATTAGTATACTCATTACTCTTATTATTATCAATCTAACTCATATTATTAGCCATATTAAGCTTATATGATCGATAGAACGACAATTACTATATTCATTTCCCTTATTATTATCAATCTAACTCATATTATTAGCCATATTATGCTTATATGATCGACATATCGACAATTACTATACTTATTACTCTCATTATTATCAGCCTAACTCATATTATTAGCCATATTATGCTTATATGATCGATAGACGACAATTACTATACTCATTACACTCACTATTATCAATCTAACTCATATTATTAACCATATTATGCTAATATGATCGATAGAACGACAATTACTATACTTATTACACTCACTATTATCAATCTAACTCATATTATTAACCATATTATGTGGATATGATCGATAGCATGACATTTACTACACTTATTACTCTTATTATTATCGATCTAACTCATATTATTAGCCATATTATGCTTATATGATCGATCGAACGACAATGACTATACTCACTTGTCTTATTATTATCAATCTTACTCATAGTATTAGCCATATTAGGCTTATATGATCGATCGAACGACAATGACTATACTTACTTCTCTTATTATTATCAATCTAACTCATATTATTAACCATATTATACTAATATGATCGACAGAACGACAATTACTATACTTATTACTCTCATTATTATCAGCCTAACTCATATTATTAGCCGTATTATGCTTATATGATCGATAGAACGACAATTAATATACTCATTACTCTTATTATTATCAATCTAACTCATGTTATTAGCCATATTATGCTTATATGATCGATAGAACGACAATTACTATACTCATTACTCTTATTATTATCAATCTAACTGATATTATTAGCCATATTATGCAGATATGATCGATATAACGACAATTACTATACTTATTACACTCACTATTATCAATCTAACTCATATTATTAACCATATTATGCTTATATGATCGACAGAACGACAATTACTATACTTATTACTCTCATTATTATCAGCCTAACTCATATTATTAGCCATATTATGCTAATATGATCGATAGAACGACAATTACTATACTTATTACACTCACTATTATCAATCTAACTCATATTATTAACCATATTATGCAGATATGATCGATAGAAAGACAATTACTATACTCATTTCTCTTATTATTATCAATCTAACTCATATCATTAGCCATATTATGCTTATATGATCGATCGAACGACAATGACTATACTCACTTCTCTTATTATTATCAATCTTACTCATAGTATTAGCCATATTATGCTTATATGATCGATCGAACGACAATGACTATACTCACTTCTCTTATTATTATCAATGTAGCTCATATTATTAACCATATTATGCTAATATGATCGATAGAACGACAATGACTATACTCACTTCTCTTATTATTATCAATCTAACTCATATTATTAACCATATTATACTAATATGATCGATAGAACGACAATTACTATACCTATTACACACACTATTATCAATCTAACTCATATTATTAACCATATTATGCAGATATGATCGATAGCACGACATTTACTACACTTACGACTCTTATTATTATCAATCTAACTCATATTATTAACCATATTATGCAGATATGATCGACAGCACGACATTTACTATACTTATTACTCTTATTATTATCAATCTAACTCATATTATTAACCATATTATGCAGATATGATCGATAGAACTACAATTAGTATACTCATTACTCTTATTATTATCAATCTAACTCATATTATTAGCCATATTAAGCTTATATGATCGATAGAACGACAATTACTATATTCATTTCCCTTATTATTATCAATCTAACTCATATTATTAGCCATATTATGCTTATATGATCGACATATCGACAATTACTATACTTATTACTCTCATTATTATCAGCCTAACTCATATTATTAGCCATATTATGCTTATATGATCGATAGACGACAATTACTATACTCATTACACTCACTATTATCAATCTAACTCATATTATTAACCATATTATGCTAATATGATCGATAGAACGACAATTACTATACTTATTACACTCACTATTATCAATCTAACTCATATTATTAACCATATTATGCGGATATGATCGATAGCATGACATTTACTACACTTATTACTCTTATTATTATCGATCTAACTCATATTATTAGCCATATTATGCTTATATGATCGATCGAACGACAATGACTATACTCACTTGTCTTATTATTATCAATCTTACTCATAGTATTAGCCATATTAGGCTTATATGATCGATCGAACGACAATGACTATACTTACTTCTCTTATTATTATCAATCTAACTCATATTATTAACCATATTATACTAATATGATCGACAGAACGACAATTACTATACTTATTACTCTCATTATTATCAGCCTAACTCATATTATTAGCCGTATTATGCTTATATGATCGATAGAACGACAATTAATATACTCATTACTCTTATTATTATCAATCTAACTCATGTTATTAGCCATATTATGCTTATATGATCGATAGAACGACAATTACTATACTCATTACTCTTATTATTATCAATCTAACTGATATTATTAGCCATATTATGCAGATATGATCGATATAACGACAATTACTATACTTATTACACTCACTATTATCAATCTAACTCATATTATTAACCATATTATGCTTATATGATCGATAGAACGACAATTACTATACTCATTACTCTTATTATTATCAGCCTAACTCATATTATTAGCCATATTATGCTTATATGATCGATAGAACGACAATTACTAAATGCATTTCTCTTATTATTATCAATCTAATTCATATTATTAGCCATATTATGCTTATATGATCGACAGAACGACAATTACTATACTTATTACTCTCATTATTATCAGCCTAACTCATATTATTAACCATATTATGCAAATATGATCGATAGAACGACAATTACTATACTCATTACTCTTATTATTATCAATCTAACTCATATTATTAGCCATATTATGCTTATATGATCGACAGAACGACAATTACTATACTTATTACTCTCATTATTATCAGCCTAACTCATATTATTAGCCATATTATGCTAATATGATCGATAGAACGACAATTACTATACTTATTACACTCACTATTATCAATCTAACTCATATTATTAACCATATTATGCAGATATGATCGATAGAAAGACAATTACTATACTCATTTCTCTTATTATTATCAATCTAACTCATATCATTAGCCATATTATGCTTATATGATCGATCGAACGACAATGACTATACTCACTTCTCTTATTATTATCAATCTTACTCATAGTATTAGCCATATTATGCTTATATGATCGATCGAACGACAATGACTATACTCACTTCTCTTATTATTATCAATGTAGCTCATATTATTAACCATATTATGCTAATATGATCGATAGAACGACAATGACTATACTCACTTCTCTTATTATTATCAATCTAACTCATATTATTAACCATATTATACTAATATGATCGATAGAACGACAATTACTATACCTATTACACACACTATTATCAATCTAACTCATATTATTAACCATATTATGCAGATATGATCGATAGCACGACATTTACTACACTTACGACTCTTATTATTATCAATCTAACTCATATTATTAACCATATTATGCAGATATGATCGACAGCACGACATTTACTATACTTATTACTCTTATTATTATCAATCTAACTCATATTATTAACCACATTATGCAGATATGATCGATAGAACTACAATTAGTATACTCATTACTCTTATTATTATCAATCTAACTCATATTATTAGCCATATTAAGCTTATATGATCGATAGAACGACAATTACTATATTCATTTCCCTTATTGTTATCAATCTAACTCATATTATTAGACATATTATGCTTATATGATCGACAGAACGACTATTACTATACTTATTACTCTCATTGTTATCAGCCTAACTCATATTATTAGCCATATTATGCTTATATGATCGGTAGACGACAATTACTATACTCATTACTCTTATTATTATCAATCTAACTCATATTATTAGCCATGTTATGCTTATATGAACGATAGAACGACAATTACTGTACTCATTACACTTATTATTATCAATCTGACTCATGTTATTAACCATATTATGCTAATATGATCGATAGAACGACAATTTCTATACTTATTACACTCACTATTATCAATCTAACTCATATTATTAACCATATTATGCAGATATGATCGATATAACGACAATTACTATACTTATTACACTCACTATTATCAATCTAACTCATATTATTAACCATATTATGCAGATATGAACGGTAGAACGACAATTACTATACTTATTACTCTTATTATTATCAATCTAACTCATATTATTAGCCGTATTATGCTTATGTGATCGATAGAACGACAATTACTATACTTATTACTCTTATTATTATCAATCTAACTCATATTATTAGCCATATTATGCTTATATGATCGCCAGAACGACAATTACTATACTCATTACACTCACTATTATCAATCTAACTAATATTATTAACCATATTATGCTAATATGATCGATAGAACGACAATTACTATACTTATTACACTCACTATCATCAATCTAACTCATATTATTAACCATATTATGCAGATATGATGGATAGCACGACATTTACTGTACTTATTACTCTTATTCTTATCAATCTAACTCATATTATTAACAATATTATGCAGATATGATCGATAGAACTACAATTAGTATACTCCTTACTCTTATTATTATCAATCTAACTCATATTATTAGCCATATTATGCTTATATGATCGATAGAACGACAGTTACTATATTCATTTCTCTTATTATTATCAATCTAACTCATATTATTAGCCATATTATGCTTATATGATCGGTAGAACGACAATTACTATATTCATTTCTCTTATTATTATCAATCTAATTCATATTATTAGCCATATTATGCTTATATGATCGACAGAACGACAATTACTATACTTATTACTCTCATTATTATCAGCCTAACTCATATTATTAGCCATATTATGCTAATATGATCGATAGAACGACAATTACTATACTTATTACACTCACTATTATCAATCTAACTCATATTATTAACCATATTATGCAGATATGATCGATAGCACGACATTTACTATACTTATTACTCTTATTGTTGTCAATCTAACTCATATTATTAACCATATTATGAAGACATGATCGATAGAACTACAATTAGTATACTCCTTACTCTTATTATTATCAATTTAACTCATATTATTAGCCATATTATGCTTATATGATCGATAGAACGACAATTACTATACTCATTACTCTTATTATCATCAGCCTAACTCATATTATTAGCCATATTATGCTTATATGAACGATAGAACGACAATTACTCTACTCATTACTCTTATTATTATCAATCTAGCTCATATTATTAACCATATTATGCTAATATGATCGATAGAACGACAATTACTATATTCATTTCTCATATTATTATCAATCTAACTCATATTATTAGCCATATTATGCTTATATGATCGATAGAAAGACAATTACTATACTTATTACACTCACTGTTATCAATCTAACTCATATTATTAACCATATTATGCAGATATGATCGATATAACGACAATTACTATACTTATTACACTCACTATTATCAATCTAACTCATATTATTAACCATATTATGCAGATATGAACGGTAGAACGACAATTACTATACTTATTACTCTTATTATTATCAATCTAACTCATATTATTAGCCGTATTATGCTTATGTGATCGATAGAACGACAATTACTATACTTATTACTCTTATTATTATCAATCTAACTCATATTATTAGCCATATTATGCTTATATGATCGCCAGAACGACAATTACTATACTCATTACACTCACTATTATCAATCTAACTAATATTATTAACCATATTATGCTAATATGATCGATAGAACGACAATTACTATACTTATTACACTCACTATTATCAATCTAACTCATATTATTAACCATATTATGCAGATATGATCCATAGCACGACATTTACTATACTTATAACTCTTATTGTTGTCAATCTAACTCATATTATTAACCGTATTATGAAGACATGATCGATAGAACTACAATTAGTATACTCCTTACTCTTATTATTATCAATTTAACTCATATTATTAGCCATATTATACTTATATGATCGATAGAACGACAATTACTATACTCATTACTCTTATTATCATCAGCCTAACTCATATTATTAGCCATATTATGCTTATATGAACGATAGAACGACAATTACTATACTCATTACTCTTATTATTATCAATCTAGCTCATATTATTAACCATATTATGCTAATATGATCGATAGAACGACAATTACTATATTCATTTCTCTTATTATTATCAATCAAACTCATATTATTAGCCATATTATGCTTATATGATCGATAGAAAGACAATTACTATACTTATTACACTCACTGTTATCAATCTAACTCATATTATTAACCACATTATGCAAATATGATCGATAGAACGACAATTACTATACTCATTACTCTTATTATTATCAGCCTAACTCATATTATAAGCCATATTATGCTAATATGATCGATAGAACGACAATTACTATACTTATTACTCTCATTATTATCAATCTAACTCATATTATTAGCCATATTATGCTTATGTGATCGGTAGAAGGACAATTACTATACTTATCACTCTTATTATTATGAATCTAACTCATATTATTAACCATATTATACAGATATGATCGATAGCACGCCATTTACTACACTTATTACTCTTATTATTATCAATCTAACTCAGATTATTAGCCATATTATGCTTATGTGATCGACAGAACGACAATTACTACACTTATTACGCTCACTGTTATCAATCTAACTCATATTATTAACCATATTATGCACATATGATCGATAGAACGACAATTACTATACTTATTACTCTTATTATTATGAATCTAACTCATATTATTAACCATATTATGCAGATATGATCGATAGAACTACAATTAGTATACTCATTACTCTTATTATTATCAATCTAACTCATATCATTAGCCATATTATGCTTATATGATCGATCGACAGACAGTGACTATACTCACTTCTCTTATTATTATCAATCTTACTCATATTATTAGCCATATTATGCTTATATGATCGATCGAACGACAATGACTATACTCACTTCTCTTATTATTATCAATCTTACTCATATTATTAGCCATATTATGCTTATATGATCGATCGAACGACAATGACTATACTCACTTCTCTTATTATTATCAATCTAACTCATATTATTAACCATATTATACTAATATGATCGATAGAACGACAATTACTATACCTATTACACTCACTATTATCAATCTAACTCATATTATTGACCATATTATGCGGATATGATCGATAGCATGACATTTACTACACTTATTACTCTTATTATTATCGATCTAACTCATATTATTAGCTATATTATGCTTATATGATCGACAGAACGACAATGACTATACTTATTACACTCACTGTTATCAATCTAACTCATATTATTAACCATATTATGCAAATACGATCGATAGAACGACAATTACTATACTCATTACTCTTATTATCATCAGCCTAACTCATATTATTAGCCATATTATGCTTATATGAACGATAGAACGACAATTACTATACTCATTACTCTTATTATTATCAATCTAGCTCATATTATTAACCATATTATGCTAATATGATCGATAGAACGACAATTACTATATTCATTTCTCTTATTATTATCAATCAAACTCATATTATTAGCCATATTATGCTTATATGATCGATAGAAAGACAATTACTATACTTATTACACTCACTGTTATCAATCTAACTCATATTATTAACCACATTATGCAAATATGATCGATAGAACGACAATTACTATACTCATTACTCTTATTATTATCAGCCTAACTCATATTATAAGCCATATTATGCTAATATGATCGATAGAACGACAATTACTATACTTATTACTCTCATTATTATCAATCTAACTCATATTATTAGCCATATTATGCTTATGTGATCGGTAGAAGGACAATTACTATACTTATCACTCTTATTATTATGAATCTAACTCATATTATTAACCATATTATACAGATATGATCGATAGCACGCCATTTACTACACTTATTACTCTTATTATTATCAATCTAACTCAGATTATTAGCCATATTATGCTTATGTGATCGACAGAACGACAATTACTATACTTATTACGCTCACTGTTATCAATCTAACTCATATTATTAACCATATTATGCACATATGATCGATAGAACGACAATTACTATACTTATTACTCTTATTATTATGAATCTAACTCATATTATTAACCATATTATGCAGATATGATCGATAGAACTACAATTAGTATACTCATTACTCTTATTATTATCAATCTAACTCATATCATTAGCCATATTATGCTTATATGATCGATCGACAGACAGTGACTATACTCACTTCTCTTATTATTATCAATCTTACTCATATTATTAGCCATATTATGCTTATATGATCGATCGAACGACAATGACTATACTCACTTCTCTTATTATTATCAATCTTACTCATATTATTAGCCATATTATGCTTATATGATCGATCGAACGACAATGACTATACTCACTTCTCTTATTATTATCAATCTAACTCATATTATTAACCATATTATACTAATATGATCGATAGAACGACAATTACTATACCTATTACACTCACTATTATCAATCTAACTCATATTATTGACCATATTATGCGGATATGATCGATAGCATGACATTTACTACACTTATTACTCTTATTATTATCGATCTAACTCATATTATTAGCTATATTATGCTTATATGATCGACAGAACGACAATGACTATACTTATTACACTCACTGTTATCAATCTAACTCATATTATTAACCATATTATGCAAATACGATCGATAGAACGACAATTACTATACTCATTACTCTTATTATCATCAGCCTAACTCATATTATTAGCCATATTATGCTTATATGAACGATAGAACGACAATTACTATACTCATTACTCTTATTATTATCAATCTAGCTCATATTATTAACCATATTATGCTAATATGATCGATAGAACGACAATTACTATATTCATTTCTCTTATTATTATCAATCTAACTCATATTATTAGCCATATTATGCTTATATGATCGATAGAAAGACAATTACTATACTTATTACACTCACTGTTATCAATCTAACTCATATTATTAACCACATTATGCAAATATGATCGATAGAACGACAATTACTATACTCATTACTCTTATTATTATCAGCCTAACTCATATTATAAGCCATATTATGCTTATATGAACGATAGAAAGACAATTACTATACTCATTTCTCTTATTATTATCAATCTAACTCATATTATTAACCATATTATGCTAATATGATCGATAGAACGACAATTACTATACTTATTACTCTCATTGTTATCAATCTAACTCATATTATTAGCCATATTATGCTTATGTGATCGATAGAACGACAATTACTATACTTATTACTCTTATTATTATGAATCTAACTCATATTATTAACCATATTATGCAGATATGATCGATAGCACGACATTTACTACACTTATTACTCTTACTATTACCAATCTAACTCAGATTATTAGCCATATTATGCTTATGTGATTGACAGAACGACAATTACTATACCCATTACACTCACTGTTATCAATCTAACTCATATTATTAACCATATTATGCACATATGATCGATAGAACAACAATAACTATACTTATTACTCTTAATACTATTATGAATCTAACTCATATTCTTAACCATATTATGCAGATATGATCGATAGCACGACATTTACTATACTTATTACTCTTATTGTTATCAATCTAACTCATATTATTAACCATAGTATGCAGATATGATCGATAGAACTACAATTAGTATACTCATTACTCTTATTATTATCAATCTAACTCATATTATTAGCCATATTATGCTTATATGATCGATAGAACGACAATCACTATATTCATTACTCTTATTATTATCAATCTAACTCATATTATTAGCCATATTATGCTTATATGATCGGTAGAACGATAATTACTATACCTATTCCTCTTATTATTATCAATCTAACTCATATCATTAGCCATATTATGCTTATATGATCGATCGAACGACAATGACTATACTCACTTCTCTTATTATTATCAATCTAACTCATATTATTAGCCATATTATGCTTATATGATCGATAGAACGACAATTACTATACTTATTACACTCACTGTTATCAATCTAACTCATATTATTAACCATATTATGCAGATATGATCGATAGAACTACAATTAGTATACTCCTTACTCTTATTATTATCAATCTAACTCATATTATTAGCCATATTATGCTTATTTGACCGATACAACGACAATTACTATATTCATTTCTCTTATTATTATCAATCTAATTCATATTATTAGCCATATTATGCTTATATGATCGACAGAACGACAATTACTATACTTATTACTCTCATTATTATCAGCATAACTCATATTATAAGCCATATTATGCTAATATGATCGATAGAACGACAATTACTATACTTATTACACTCACTATTATCAATCTAACTCATATTATTAACCATATTATGCAGATATGATCGATAGAAAGACAATTACTATACTCATTTCTCTTATTATTATCAATCTAACTCGTCTTATTAGCCATATTATGCTTATATGATCGATAGAACGACAATTACTATACTTATTACGCTCACTGTTATCAATCTAACTCATATTATTAACCATATTATGCACATATGATCGATAGAACGACAATTACTATACTTATTACTCTTATTATTATGAATCTAACTCATATTATTAACCATATTATGCAGATATGATCGATAGAACTACAATTAGTATACTCATTACTCTTATTATTATCAATCTAACTCATATCATTAGCCATATTATGCTTATATGATCGATCGACTGACAGTGACTATACTCACTTCTCTTATTATTATCAATCTTACTCATATTATTAGCCATATTATGCTTATATGATCGCCAGAACGACAATTACTATACTCATTACACTCACTATTATCAATCTAACTAATATTATTAACCATATTATGCTAATATGATCGATAGAACGACAATTACTATACTTATTACACTCACTATCATCAATCTAACTCATATTATTAACCATATTATGCAGATATGATGGATAGCACGACATTTACTGTACTTATTACTCTTATTCTTATCAATCTAACTCATATTATTAACAATATTATGCAGATATGATCGATAGAACTACAATTAGTATACTCCTTACTCTTATTATTATCAATCTAACTCATATTATTAGCCATATTATGCTTATATGATCGATAGAACGACAGTTACTATATTCATTTCTCTTATTATTATCAATCTAACTCATATTATTAGCCATATTATGCTTATATGATCGGTAGAACGACAATTACTATATTCATTTCTCTTATTATTATCAATCTAATTCATATTATTAGCCATATTATGCTTATATGATCGACAGAACGACAATTACTATACTTATTACTCTCATTATTATCAGCCTAACTCATATTATTAGCCATATTATGCTAATATGATCGATAGAACGACAATTACTATACTTATTACACTCACTATTATCAATCTAACTCATATTATTAACCATATTATGCAGATATGATCGATAGCACGACATTTACTATACTTATTACTCTTATTGTTGTCAATCTAACTCATATTATTAACCATATTATGAAGACATGATCGATAGAACTACAATTAGTATACTCCTTACTGTTATTATTATCAATTTAACTCATATTATTAGCCATATTATGCTTATATGATCGATAGAACGACAATTACTATACTCATTACTCTTATTATCATCAGCCTAACTCATATTATTAGCCATATTATGCTTATATGAACGATAGAACGACAATTACTATACTCATTACTCTTATTATTATCAATCTAGCTCATATTATTAACCATATTATGCTAATATAATCGATAGAACGACAATTACTATATTCATTTCTCTTATTATTATCAATCTAACTCATATTATTAGCCATATTATGCTTATATGATCGATAGAAAGACAATTACTATACTTATTACACTCACTGTTATCAATCTAACTCATATTATTAACCATATTATGCAGATATGATCGATATAACGACAATTACTATACTTATTACACTCACTATTATCAATCTAACTCATATTATTAACCATATTATGCAGATATGAACGGTAGAACGACAATTACTATACTTATTACTCTTATTATTATCAATCTAACTCATATTATTAGCCGTATTATGCTTATGTGACCGATAGAACGACAATTACTATACTTATTACTCTTATTATTATCAATCTAACTCATATTATTAGCCATATTATGCTTATATGATCGCCAGAACGACAATTACTATACTCATTACACTCACTATTATCAATCTAACTAATATTATTAACCATATTATGCTAATATGATCGATAGAACGACAATTACTATACTTATTACACTCACTATTATCAATCTAACTCATATTATTAACCATATTATGCAGATATGATGGATAGCACGACATTTACTGTACTTATTACTCCTATTGTTATCAATCTAACTCATATTATTAACAATATTATGCAGATATGATCGATAGAACTACAATTAGTATACTCCTTACTCTTATTATTATCAATCTAACTCATATTATTAGCCATATTATGCTTATATGATCGATAGAACGACAGTTACTATATTCATTTCTCTTATTATTATCAATCTAACTCATATTATTAGCCATATTATGCTTATATGATCGGTAGAACGACAATTACTATATTCATTTCTCTTATTATTATCAATCTAATTCATATTATTAGCCATATTATGCTTATATGATCGACAGAACGACAATTACTATACTTATTACTCTCATTATTATCAGCCTAACTCATATTATTAGCCATATTATGCTAATATGATCGATAGAACGACAATTACTATACTTATTACACTCACTATTATCAATCTAACTCATATTATTAACCATATTATGCAGATATGATCGATAGCACGACATTTACTATACTTATTACTCTTATTGTTGTCAATCTAACTCATATTATTAACCATATTATGAAGACATGATCGATAGAACTACAATTAGTATACTCCTTACTCTTATTATTATCAATTTAACTCATATTATTAGCCATATTATGCTTATATGATCGATAGAACGACAATTACTATACTCATTACTCTTATTATCATCAGCCTAACTCATATTATTAGCCATATTATGCTTATATGAACGATAGAACGACAATTACTCTACTCATTACTCTTATTATTATCAATCTAGCTCATATTATTAACCATATTATGCTAATATGATCGATAGAACGACAATTACTATATTCATTTCTCTTATTATTATCAATCTAACTCATATTATTAGCCATATTATGCTTATATGATCGATAGAAAGACAATTACTATACTTATTACACTCACTGTTATCAATCTAACTCATATTATTAACCATGTTATGCAGATATGATCGATATAACGACAATTACTATACTTATTACACTCACTATTATCAATCTAACTCATATTATTAACCATATTATGCAGATATGAACGGTAGAACGACAATTACTATACTTATTACTCTTATTATTATCAATCTAACTCATATTATTAGCCGTATTATGCTTATGTGATCGATAGAACGACAATTACTATACTTATTACTCTTATTATTATCAATCTAACTCATATTATTAGCCATATTATGCTTATATGATCGCCAGAACGACAATTACTATACTCATTACACTCACTATTATCAATCTAACTAATATTATTAACCATATTATGCTAATATGATCGATAGAACGACAATTACTATACTTATTACACTCACTATTATCAATCTAACTCATATTATTAACCATATTATGCAGATATGATCGATAGCACGACATTTACTATACTTATAACTCTTATTGTTGTCAATCTAACTCATATTATTAACCGTATTATGAAGACATGATCGATAGAACTACAATTAGTATACTCCTTACTCTTATTATTATCAATTTAACTCATATTATTAGCCATATTATACTTATATGATCGATAGAACGACAATTACTATACTCATTACTCTTATTATCATCAGCCTAACTCATATTATTAGCCATATTATGCTTATATGAACGATAGAACGACAATTACTATACTCATTACTCTTATTATTATCAATCTAGCTCATATTATTAACCATATTATGCTAATATGATCGATAGAACGACAATTACTATATTCATTTCTCTTATTATTATCAATCAAACTCATATTATTAGCCATATTATGCTTATATGATCGATAGAAAGACAATTACTATACTTATTACACTCACTGTTATCAATCTAACTCATATTATTAACCACATTATGCAAATATGATCGATAGAACGACAATTACTATACTCATTACTCTTATTATTATCAGCCTAACTCATATTATAAGCCATATTATGCTAATATGATCGATAGAACGACAATTACTATACTTATTACTCTCATTATTATCAATCTAACTCATATTATTAGCCATATTATGCTTATGTGATCGGTAGAAGGACAATTACTATACTTATCACTCTTATTATTATGAATCTAACTCATATTATTAACCATATTATACAGATATGATCGATAGCACGCCATTTACTACACTTATTACTCTTATTATTATCAATCTAACTCAGATTATTAGCCATATTATGCTTATGTGATCGACAGAACGACAATTACTATACTTATTACGCTCACTGTTATCAATCTAACTCATATTATTAACCATATTATGCACATATGATCGATAGAACGACAATTACTATACTTATTACTCTTATTATTATGAATCTAACTCATATTATTAACCATATTATGCAGATATGATCGATAGAACTACAATTAGTATACTCATTACTCTTATTATTATCAATCTAACTCATATCATTAGCCATATTATGCTTATATGATCGATCGACAGACAGTGACTATACTCACTTCTCTTATTATTATCAATCTTACTCATATTATTAGCCATATTATGCTTATATGATCGATCGAACGACAATGACTATACTCACTTCTCTTATTATTATCAATCTTACTCATATTATTAGCCATATTATGCTTATATGATCGATCGAACGACAATGACTATACTCACTTCTCTTATTATTATCAATCTAACTCATATTATTAACCATATTATACTAATATGATCGATAGAACGACAATTACTATACCTATTACACTCACTATTATCAATCTAACTCATATTATTGACCATATTATGCGGATATGATCGATAGCATGACATTTACTACACTTATTACTCTTATTATTATCGATCTAACTCATATTATTAGCTATATTATGCTTATATGATCGACAGAACGACAATGACTATACTTATTACACTCACTGTTATCAATCTAACTCATATTATTAACCATATTATGCAAATACGATCGATAGAACGACAATTACTATACTCATTACTCTTATTATCATCAGCCTAACTCATATTATTAGCCATATTATGCTTATATGAACGATAGAACGACAATTACTATACTCATTACTCTTATTATTATCAATCTAGCTCATATTATTAACCATATTATGCTAATATGATCGATAGAACGACAATTACTATATTCATTTCTCTTATTATTATCAATCAAACTCATATTATTAGCCATATTATGCTTATATGATCGATAGAAAGACAATTACTATACTTATTACACTCACTGTTATCAATCTAACTCATATTATTAACCACATTATGCAAATATGATCGATAGAACGACAATTACTATACTCATTACTCTTATTATTATCAGCCTAACTCATATTATAAGCCATATTATGCTAATATGATCGATAGAACGACAATTACTATACTTATTACTCTCATTATTATCAATCTAACTCATATTATTAGCCATATTATGCTTATGTGATCGGTAGAAGGACAATTACTATACTTATCACTCTTATTATTATGAATCTAACTCATATTATTAACCATATTATACAGATATGATCGATAGCACGCCATTTACTACACTTATTACTCTTATTATTATCAATCTAACTCAGATTATTAGCCATATTATGCTTATGTGATCGACAGAACGACAATTACTATACTTATTACGCTCACTGTTATCAATCTAACTCATATTATTAACCATATTATGCACATATGATCGATAGAACGACAATTACTATACTTATTACTCTTATTATTATGAATCTAACTCATATTATTAACCATATTATGCAGATATGATCGATAGAACTACAATTAGTATACTCATTACTCTTATTATTATCAATCTAACTCATATCATTAGCCATATTATGCTTATATGATCGATCGACAGACAGTGACTATACTCACTTCTCTTATTATTATCAATCTTACTCATATTATTAGCCATATTATGCTTATATGATCGATCGAACGACAATGACTATACTCACTTCTCTTATTATTATCAATCTTACTCATATTATTAGCCATATTATGCTTATATGATCGATCGAACGACAATGACTATACTCACTTCTCTTATTATTATCAATCTAACTCATATTATTAACCATATTATACTAATATGATCGATAGAACGACAATTACTATACCTATTACACTCACTATTATCAATCTAACTCATATTATTGACCATATTATGCGGATATGATCGATAGCATGACATTTACTACACTTATTACTCTTATTATTATCGATCTAACTCATATTATTAGCTATATTATGCTTATATGATCGACAGAACGACAATGACTATACTTATTACACTCACTGTTATCAATCTAACTCATATTATTAACCATATTATGCAAATACGATCGATAGAACGACAATTACTATACTCATTACTCTTATTATCATCAGCCTAACTCATATTATTAGCCATATTATGCTTATATGAACGATAGAACGACAATTACTATACTCATTACTCTTATTATTATCAATCTAGCTCATATTATTAACCATATTATGCTAATATGATCGATAGAACGACAATTACTATATTCATTTCTCTTATTATTATCAATCTAACTCATATTATTAGCCATATTATGCTTATATGATCGATAGAAAGACAATTACTATACTTATTACACTCACTGTTATCAATCTAACTCATATTATTAACCACATTATGCAAATATGATCGATAGAACGACAATTACTATACTCATTACTCTTATTATTATCAGCCTAACTCATATTATAAGCCATATTATGCTTATATGAACGATAGAAAGACAATTACTATACTCATTTCTCTTATTATTATCAATCTAACTCATATTATTAACCATATTATGCTAATATGATCGATAGAACGACAATTACTATACTTATTACTCTCATTGTTATCAATCTAACTCATATTATTAGCCATATTATGCTTATGTGATCGATAGAACGACAATTACTATACTTATTACTCTTATTATTATGAATCTAACTCATATTATTAACCATATTATGCAGATATGATCGATAGCACGACATTTACTACACTTATTACTCTTACTATTACCAATCTAACTCAGATTATTAGCCATATTATGCTTATGTGATTGACAGAACGACAATTACTATACCCATTACACTCACTGTTATCAATCTAACTCATATTATTAACCATATTATGCACATATGATCGATAGAACAACAATAACTATACTTATTACTCTTAATACTATTATGAATCTAACTCATATTCTTAACCATATTATGCAGATATGATCGATAGCACGACATTTACTATACTTATTACTCTTATTGTTATCAATCTAACTCATATTATTAACCATAGTATGCAGATATGATCGATAGAACTACAATTAGTATACTCATTACTCTTATTATTATCAATCTAACTCATATTATTAGCCATATTATGCTTATATGATCGATAGAACGACAATCACTATATTCATTACTCTTATTATTATCAATCTAACTCATATTATTAGCCATATTATGCTTATATGATCGGTAGAACGATAATTACTATACCTATTCCTCTTATTATTATCAATCTAACTCATATCATTAGCCATATTATGCTTATATGATCGATCGAACGACAATGACTATACTCACTTCTCTTATTATTATCAATCTAACTCATATTATTAGCCATATTATGCTTATATGATCGATAGAACGACAATTACTATACTTATTACACTCACTGTTATCAATCTAACTCATATTATTAACCATATTATGCAGATATGATCGATAGAACTACAATTAGTATACTCCTTACTCTTATTATTATCAATCTAACTCATATTATTAGCCATATTATGCTTATTTGACCGATACAACGACAATTACTATATTCATTTCTCTTATTATTATCAATCTAATTCATATTATTAGCCATATTATGCTTATATGATCGACAGAACGACAATTACTATACTTATTACTCTCATTATTATCAGCCTAACTCATATTATAAGCCATATTATGCTAATATGATCGATAGAACGACAATTACTATACTTATTACACTCACTATTATCAATCTAACTCATATTATTAACCATATTATGCAGATATGATCGATAGAAAGACAATTACTATACTCATTTCTCTTATTATTATCAATCTAACTCGTCTTATTAGCCATATTATGCTTATATGATCGATAGAACGACAATTACTATACTTATTACGCTCACTGTTATCAATCTAACTCATATTATTAACCATATTATGCAGATATGATCGATAGCACGACATTTACTATACTTATTACTCTTATTGTTATCAATCTAACTCATATTATTAACCATAGTATGCAGATATGATCGATAGAACTACAATTAGTATACTCATTACTCTTATTATTATCAATCTAACTCATATTATTAGACATATTATGCTTATATGATCGGTAGAACGATAATTACTATACCTATTACTCTTATTATTATCAATCTAACTCATATCATTAGCCATATTATGCTTATATGATCGATCGAACGACAATGACTATACTCACTTCTCTTATTATTATCAATCTAACTCATATTATTAGCCATATTATGCTTATATGATCGATAGAACGACAATTACTATACTTATTACACTCACTGTTATCAATCTAACTCATATTATTAACCATATTATGCAGATATGATCGATAGAACTACAATTAGTATACTCCTTACTCTTATTATTATCAATCTAACTCATATTATTAGCCATATTATGCTTATATGACCGATACAACGACAATTACTATATTCATTTCTCTTATTATTATCAATCTAATTCATATTATTAGCCATATTATGCTTATATGATCGACAGAACGACAATTACTATACTTATTACTCTCATTATTATCAGCCTTACTCATATTATTAGCCATATTATGCTAATATGATCGATAGAACGACAATTACTATACTTATTACACTCACTATTATCAATCTAACTCATATTATTAACCATATTATGCAGATATGATCGATAGCACGACATTTACTATACTTATTACTCTTATTGTTATCAATCTAACTCATATCATTAGCCATATTATGCTTATATGATCGATCGAACGACAATGACTATACTCACTTCTCTTATTATTATCAATCTAACTCATATTATTAACCATATTATGCAGATATGATCGATAGAACTACAATTAGTATACTCATTACTCTTATTATTATCAATCTAACTCATATCATTAGCCATATTATGCTTATATGATCGATCGAACGACAATGACTATACTCACTTCTCTTATTATTATCAATCTTACTCATATTATTAGCCATATTATGCTTATATGATCGATCGAACGACAATGACTATACTCACTTCTCTTATTATTATCAATCTTACTCATATTAGTAGCCATATTATGCTTATATGATCGATCCAACGACAATGACTATACTCACTTCTCTTATTATTATCAATCTAACTCATATTATTAACCATATTATACTAATACGATCGATAGAACGACAATTACTATACCTATTACACTCACTATTATCAATCTAACTCATATTATTGACCATATTATGCGGATATGATCGATAGCATGACATTTACTACATTTATTACTCTTATTATTATCGATCTAACTCATATTATTAGCTATATTATGCTTATATGATCGACAGAACGACAATTACTATACTTATTACACTCACTGTTATCAATCTAACTCATATTATTAACCATATTATGCAAATACGATCGATAGAACGACAATTACTATACTCATTACTCTTATTATCATCAGCCTAACTCATATTATTAGCCATATTATGCTTATATGAACGATAGAACGACAATTACTATACTCATTACTCTTATTATTATCAATCTAGCTCATATTATTAGCCATATTATGCTAATATGATCGATAGAACGACATTTACTATACTTATTACTCTTATTGTTGTCAATCTAACTCATATTATTAACCATATTATGAAGACATGATCGATAGAACTACAATTAGTATACTCCTTACTCTTATTATTATCAATTTAACTCATATCATTAGCCATATTATGCTTGTATGATCGATCGACAGACAGTGACTATACTCACTTCTCTTATTATTATCAATCTTACTCATATTATTAGCCATATTATGCTTATATGATCGATCGAACGACAATGACTATACTCACTTCTCTTATTATTATCAATCTTACTCATATTATTAGCCATATTATGCTTATATGATCGATCGAACGACAATGACTATACTCACTTCTCTTATTATTATCAATCTAACTCATATTATTAACCATATTATACTAATATGATCGATAGAACGACAATTACTATACCTTTTACACTCACTATTATCAATCTAACTCATATTATTGACCATATTATGCGGATATGATCGATAGCATGACATTTACTACACTTATTACTCTTATTATTATCGATCTAACTCATATTATTAGCTATATTATGCTTATATGATCGACAGAACGACAATTACTATACTTATTACACTCACTGTTATCAATCTAACTCATATTATTAACCATATTATGCAAATACGATCGATAGAACGACAATTACTATACTCATTACTCTTATTATCATCAGCCTAACTCATATTATTAGCCATATTATGCTTATATGAACGATAGAACGACAATTACTATACTCATTACTCTTATTATTATCAATCTAGCTCATATTATTAACCATATTATGCTAATATGATCGATAGAACGACAATTACTATATTCATTTCTCTTATTATTATCAATCTAACTCATATTATTAACCATATTATACTAATACGATCGATAGAACGACAATTACTATACCTATTACACTCACTATTATCAATCTAACTCATATTATTGACCATATTATGCGGATATGATCGATAGCATGACATTTACTACATTTATTACTCTTATTATTATCGATCTAACTCATATTATTAGCTATATTATGCTTATATGATCGACAGAACGACAATTACTATACTTATTACGCTCACTGTTATCAATCTAACTCATATTATTAACCATATTATGCACATATGATCGATAGAACAACAATTACTATACTTATTACTCTTATTATTATGAATCTAACTCATATTATTAACCATATTATGCAGATATGATCGATAGCACGACATTTACTGTACTTATTACTCATACTGTTATCAATCTAACTCATATGATTAACCATATTATGCAGATATGATCGATAGAACTACAATTAGTATACTCATTACTCTTATTATTATCAATCTAACTCATATCATTAGCCATATTATGCTTGTATGATCGATCGACAGACAGTGACTATACTCACTTCTCTTATTATTATCAATCTTACTCATATTATTAGCCATATTATGCTTATATGATCGATCGAACGACAATGACTATACTCACTTCTCTTATTATTATCAATCTTACTCATATTATTAGCCATATTATGCTTATATGATCGATCGAACGACAATGACTATACTCACTTCTCTTATTATTATCAATCTAACTCATATTATTAACCATATTATACTAATATGATCGATAGAACGACAATTACTATACCTTTTACACTCACTATTATCAATCTAACTCATATTATTGACCATATTATGCGGATATGATCGATAGCATGACATTTACTACACTTATTACTCTTATTATTATCGATCTAACTCATATTATTAGCTATATTATGCTTATATGATCGACAGAACGACAATTACTATACTTATTACACTCACTGTTATCAATCTAACTCATATTATTAACCATATTATGCAAATACGATCGATAGAACGACAATTACTATACTCATTACTCTTATTATCATCAGCCTAACTCATATTATTAGCCATATTATGCTTATATGAACGATAGAACGACAATTACTATACTCATTACTCTTATTATTATCAATCTAGCTCATATTATTAACCATATTATGCTAATATGATCGATAGAACGACAATTACTATATTCATTTCTCTTATTATTATCAATCTAACTCATATTATTAGCCATATTATGCTTATATGATCGATAGAAAAAAAATTACTATACTTATTACACTCACTGTTATCAATCTAACTCATATTATTAACCACATTATGCAAATATGATCGATAGAACGACAATTACTATACTCATTACTCTTATTATTATCAGCCTAACTCATATTATAAGCCATATTATGCTAATATGATCGATAGAACGACAATTACTATACTTATTACACTCACTATTATCAATCTAACTCATATTATTAACCATATTATGCAGATATGATCGATAGAAAGACAATTACTATACTCATTTCTCTTATTATTATCAATCTAACTCATATTATTAGCCATATTATGCTTATATGATCGATAGAACGACAATTACTATACTTATTACTCTCATTATTATCAATCTAACTCATATTATTAGCCATATTATGCTTATGTGATCGATAGAAGGACAATTACTATACTTATCACTCTTATTATTATGAATCTAACTCATATTATTAACCATATTATGCAGATATGATCGATAGCACGCCATTTACTGCACTTATTACTCTTATTATTATCAATCTAACTCAGATTATTAGCCATATTATGCTTATGTGATCGACAGAACGACAATTACTATACTTATTACGCTCACTGTTATCAATCTAACTCATATTATTAACCATATTATGCACATATGATCGATAGAACGACAATTACTATACTTATTACTCTTATTATTATGAATCTAACTCACATTATTAACCATATTATGCAGATATGATCGATAGCACGACATTTACTGTACTTATTACTCATACTGTTATCAATCTAACTCATATGATTAACCATATTATGCAGATATGATCGATAGAACTACAATTAGTATACTCATTACTCTTATTATTATCAATCTAACTCATATCATTAGCCATATTATGCTTATATGATCGATCGACAGACAGTGACTATACTCACTTCTCTTATTATTATCAATCTTACTCATATTATTAGCCATATTATGCTTATATGATCGATCGAACGACAATGACTATACTCACTTCTCTTATTATTATCAATCTTACTCATATTATTAGCCATATTATGCTTATATGATCGATCGAACGACAATGACTATACTCACTTCTCTTATTATTATCAATCTAACTCATATTATTAACCATATTATACTAATATGATCGATAGAACGACAATTACTATACCTATTACACTCACTATTATCAATATAACTCATATTATTGACCATATTATGCGGATATGATCGATAGCATGACATTTACTACACTTATTACTCTTATTATTATCGATCTAACTCATATTATTAGCTATATTATGCTTATATGATCGACAGAACGACAATTATTATACTTATTACACTTACTGTTATCAATCTAACTCATATTATTAACCATATTATGCAAATACGATCGATAGAACGACAATTACTATACTCATTACTCTTATTATCATCAGCCTAACTCATATTATTAACCATACTATGCTAATATGATCGATAGAACGACAATTACTATACTTATTACTCTCATTGTTATCAATCTAACTCATATTATTAGCCATATTATGCTTATGTGATCGATAGAACGACAATTACTATACTTATTACTCTTATTGTTATGAATCTAACTCATATTATTAACCATATTATGCAGATATGATCGATAGCACGACATTTACTACACTTATTACTCTTACTATTACCAATCTAACTCTGATTATTAGCCATATTATGCTTATGTGATTGATAGAACGACAATTACTATACCCATTACACTCACTGTTATCAATCTAACTCATATTATTAACCATATTATGCACATATGATCGATAGAACGACAATAACTATACTTATTACTCTTAATACTATTATGAATCTAACTCATATTATTAACCATATTATGCAGATATGATCGATAGCACGACATTTACTATACTTATTACTCTTATTGTTATCAATCTAACTCATATTATTAACCATAGTATGCAGATATGATCGATAGAACTACAATTAGTATACTCATTACTCTTATTATTATCAATCTTACTCATATTAGTAGCCATATTATGCTTATATGATCGATCCAACGACAATGACTATACTCACTTCTCTTATTATTATCAATCTAACTCATATTATTAACCATATTATACTAATACGATCGATAGAACGACAATTACTATACCTATTACACTCACTATTATCAATCTAACTCATATTATTGACCATATTATGCGGATATGATCGATAGCATGACATTTACTACATTTATTACTCTTATTATTATCGATCTAACTCATATTATTAGCTATATTATGCTTATATGATCGACAGAACGACAATTACTATACTTATTACACTCACTGTTATCAATCTAACTCATATTATTAACCATATTATGCAAATACGATCGATAGAACGACAATTACTATACTCATTACTCTTATTATCATCAGCCTAACTCATATTATTAGCCATATTATGCTTATATGAACGATAGAACGACAATTACTATACTCATTACTCTTATTATTATCAATCTAGCTCATATTATTAGCCATATTATGCTAATATGATCGATAGAACGACATTTACTATACTTATTACTCTTATTGTTGTCAATCTAACTCATATTATTAACCATATTATGAAGACATGATCGATAGAACTACAATTAGTATACTCCTTACTCTTATTATTATCAATTTAACTCATATTATTAGCCATATTATGCTTATATGATCGATAGAACGACAATTACTATACTCATTACTCTTATTATCATCAGCCTAACTCATATTATTAGCCATATTATGCTTATATGAACGATAGAACGACAATTACTATACTCATTACTCTTATTATTATCAATCTAGCTCATATTATTAACCATATTATACTAATATGATCGATAGAACGACAATTACTATATTCATTTCTCTTATTATTATCAATCTAACTCATATTATTAGCCATATTATGCTTATATGATCGATAGAAAGACAATTACTATACTTATTACACTCACTGTTATCAATCTAACTCATATTATTAACCACATTATGCAAATATGATCGATAGAACGACAATTACTATACTCATTACTCTTATTATTATCAGCCTAACTCATATTATAAGCCATATTATGCTAATATGATCGATAGAACGACAATTACTATACTTAATACACTGACTATTATCAATCTAACTCATATTATTAACCATATTATGCAGATATGATCGATAGAAAGACAATTACTATACTCATTTCTCTTATTATTATCAATCTAACTCATATTATTAGCCATATTATGCTTATATGATCGATAGAACGACAATTACTATACTTATTACTCTCATTATTATCAATCTAACTCATATTATTAGCCATATTATGCTTATGTGATCGATAGAAGGACAATTACTATACTTATCACTCTTATTATTATGAATCTAACTCATATTATTAACCATATTATGCAGATATGATCGATAGCACGCCATTTACTGCACTTATTACTCTTATTATTATCAATCTAACTCAGATTATTAGCCATATTATGCTTATGTGATCGACAGAACGACAATTACTATACTTATTACGCTCACTGTTATCAATCTAACTCATATTATTAACCATATTATGCACATATGATCGATAGAACAACAATTACTATACTTATTACTCTTATTATTATGAATCTAACTCATATTATTAACCATATTATGCAGATATGATCGATAGCACGACATTTACTGTACTTATTACTCATACTGTTATCAATCTAACTCATATGATTAACCATATTATGCAGATATGATCGATAGAACTACAATTAGTATACTCATTACTCTTATTATTATCAATCTAACTCATATCATTAGCCATATTATGCTTGTATGATCGATCGACAGACAGTGACTATACTCACTTCTCTTATTATTATCAATCTTACTCATATTATTAGCCATATTATGCTTATATGATCGATCGAACGACAATGACTATACTCACTTCTCTTATTATTATCAATCTTACTCATATTATTAGCCATATTATGCTTATATGATCGATCGAACGACAATGACTATACTCACTTCTCTTATTATTATCAATCTAACTCATATTATTAACCATATTATACTAATATGATCGATAGAACGACAATTACTATACCTATTACACTCACTATTATCAATCTAACTCATATTATTGACCATATTATGCGGATATGATCGATAGCATGACATTTACTACACTTATTACTCTTATTATTATCGATCTAACTCATATTATTAGCTATATTATGCTTATATGATCGACAGAACGACAATTACTATACTTATTACACTCACTGTTATCAATCTAACTCATATTATTAACCATATTATGCAAATACGATCGATAGAACGACAATTACTATACTCATTACTCTTATTATCATCAGCCTAACTCATATTATTAGCCATATTATGCTTATATGAACGATAGAACGACAATTACTATACTCATTACTCTTATTATTATCAATCTAGCTCATATTATTAACCATATTATGCTAATATGATCGATAGAACGACAATTACTATATTCATTTCTCTTATTATTATCAATCTAACTCATATTATTAGCCATATTATGCTTATATGATCGATAGAAAAAAAATTACTATACTTATTACACTCACTGTTATCAATCTAACTCATATTATTAACCACATTATGCAAATATGATCGATAGAACGACAATTACTATACTCATTACTCTTATTATTATCAGCCTAACTCATATTATAAGCCATATTATGCTAATATGATCGATAGAACGACAATTACTATACTTATTACACTCACTATTATCAATCTAACTCATATTATTAACCATATTATGCAGATATGATCGATAGAAAGACAATTACTATACTCATTTCTCTTATTATTATCAATCTAACTCATATTATTAGCCATATTATGCTTATATGATCGATAGAACGACAATTACTATACTTATTACTCTCATTATTATCAATCTAACTCATATTATTAGCCATATTATGCTTATGTGATCGATAGAAGGACAATTACTATACTTATCACTCTTATTATTATGAATCTAACTCATATTATTAACCATATTATGCAGATATGATCGATAGCACGCCATTTACTGCACTTATTACTCTTATTATTATCAATCTAACTCAGATTATTAGCCATATTATGCTTATGTGATCGACAGAACGACAATTACTATACTTATTACGCTCACTGTTATCAATCTAACTCATATTATTAACCATATTATGCACATATGATCGATAGAACGACAATTACTATACTTATTACTCTTATTATTATGAATCTAACTCACATTATTAACCATATTATGCAGATATGATCGATAGCACGACATTTACTGTACTTATTACTCATACTGTTATCAATCTAACTCATATGATTAACCATATTATGCAGATATGATCGATAGAACTACAATTAGTATACTCATTACTCTTATTATTATCAATCTAACTCATATCATTAGCCATATTATGCTTATATGATCGATCGACAGACAGTGACTATACTCACTTCTCTTATTATTATCAATCTTACTCATATTATTAGCCATATTATGCTTATATGATCGATCGAACGACAATGACTATACTCACTTCTCTTATTATTATCAATCTTACTCATATCATTAGCCATATTATGCTTATATGATCGATCGAACGACAATGACTATACTCACTTCTCTTATTATTATCAATCTAACTCATATTATTAACCATATTATACTAATATGATCGATAGAACGACAATTACTATACCTATTACACTCACTATTATCAATATAACTCATATTATTGACCATATTATGCGGATATGATCGATAGCATGACATTTACTACACTTATTACTCTTATTATTATCGATCTAACTCATATTATTAGCTATATTATGCTTATATGATCGACAGAACGACAATTATTATACTTATTACACTCACTGTTATCAATCTAACTCATATTATTAACCATATTATGCAAATACGATCGATAGAACGACAATTACTATACTCATTACTCTTATTATCATCAGCCTAACTCATATTATTAACCATACTATGCTAATATGATCGATAGAACGACAATTACTATACTTATTACTCTCATTGTTATCAATCTAACTCATATTATTAGCCATATTATGCTTATGTGATCGATAGAACGACAATTACTATACTTATTACTCTTATTGTTATGAATCTAACTCATATTATTAACCATATTATGCAGATATGATCGATAGCACGACATTTACTACACTTATTACTCTTACTATTACCAATCTAACTCAGATTATTAGCCATATTATGCTTATGTGATTGATAGAACGACAATTACTATACCCATTACACTCACTGTTATCAATCTAACTCATATTATTAACCATATTATGCACATATGATCGATAGAACGACAATAACTATACTTATTACTCTTAATACTATTATGAATCTAACTCATATTATTAACCATATTATGCAGATATGATCGATAGCACGACATTTACTATACTTATTACTCTTATTGTTATCAATCTAACTCATATTATTAACCATAGTATGCAGATATGATCGATAGAACTACAATTAGTATACTCATTACTCTTATTATTATCAATCTAACTCATATTATTAGACATATTATGCTTATATGATCGGTAGAACGATAATTACTATACCTATTACTCTTATTATTATCAATCTAACTCATATCATTAGCCATATTATGCTTATATGATCGATCGAACGACAATGACTATACTCACTTCTCTTATTATTATCAATCTAACTCATATTATTAGCCATATTATGCTTATATGATCGATAGAACGACAATTACTATACTTATTACACTCACTATTATCAATCTAACTCATATTATTAACCATATTATGCAGATATGATCGATAGAAAGACAATTACTATACTCATTTCTCTTATTATTATCAATCTAACTCATATCATTAGCCATATTATGCTTATATGATCGATCGAACGACAATGACTATACTCACTTCTCTTATTATTATCAATCTTACTCATAGTATTAGCCATATTATGCTTATATGATCGATCGAACGACAATGACTATACTCACTTCTCTTATTATTATCAATGTAGCTCATATTATTAACCATATTATACTAATATGATCGATAGAACGGCAATTACTATACCTATTACACACACTATTATCAATCTAACTCATATTATTAACCATATTATGCAGATATGATCGATAGCACGACATTTACTACACTTACGACTCTTATTATTATCAATCTAACTCATATTATTAACCATATTATGCAGATATGATCGATAGCACGACATTTACTATACTTATTACTCTTATTGTTATCAATCTAACTCATATTATTAACCACATTATGCAGATATGATCGATAGAACTACAATTAGTATACTCATTACTCTTATTATTATCAATCTAACTCATATTATTAGCCATATTAAGCTTATATGATCGATAGAACGACAATTACTATATTCATTTCCCTTATTGTTATCAATCTAACTCATATTATTAGACATATTATGCTTATATGATCGACAGAACGACTATTACTATACTTATTACTCTCATTGTTATCAGCCTAACTCATATTATTAGCCATATTATGCTTATATGATCGGTAGACGACAATTACTATACTCATTACTCTTATTATTATCAATCTAACTCATATTATTAGCCATGTTATGCTTATATGAACGATAGAACGACAATTACTGTACTCATTACACTTATTATTATCAATCTGACTCATGTTATTAACCATATTATGCTAATATGATCGATAGAACGACAATTTCTATACTTATTACACTCACTATTATCAATCTAACTCATATTATTAACCATATTATGCAGATATGATCGATATAACGACAATTACTATACTTATTACACTCACTATTATCAATCTAACTCATATTATTAACCATATTATGCAGATATGAACGGTAGAACGACAATTACTATACTTATTACTCTTATTATTATCAATCTAACTCATATTATTAGCCGTATTATGCTTATGTGATCGATAGAACGACAATTACTATACTTATTACTCTTATTATTATCAATCTAACTCATATTATTAGCCATATTATGCTTATATGATCGCCAGAACGACAATTACTATACTCATTACACTCACTATTATCAATCTAACTAATATTATTAACCATATTATGCTAATATGATCGATAGAACGACAATTACTATACTTATTACACTCACTATCATCAATCTAACTCATATTATTAACCATATTATGCAGATATGATGGATAGCACGACATTTACTGTACTTATTACTCTTATTCTTATCAATCTAACTCATATTATTAACAATATTATGCAGATATGATCGATAGAACTACAATTAGTATACTCCTTACTCTTATTATTATCAATCTAACTCATATTATTAGCCATATTATGCTTATATGATCGATAGAACGACAGTTACTATATTCATTTCTCTTATTATTATCAATCTAACTCATATTATTAGCCATATTATGCTTATATGATCGGTAGAACGACAATTACTATATTCATTTCTCTTATTATTATCAATCTAATTCATATTATTAGCCATATTATGCTTATATGATCGACAGAACGACAATTACTATACTTATTACTCTCATTATTATCAGCCTAACTCATATTATTAGCCATATTATGCTAATATGATCGATAGAACGACAATTACTATACTTATTACACTCACTATTATCAATCTAACTCATATTATTAACCATATTATGCAGATATGATCGATAGCACGACATTTACTATACTTATTACTCTTATTGTTGTCAATCTAACTCATATTATTAACCATATTATGAAGACATGATCGATAGAACTACAATTAGTATACTCCTTACTCTTATTATTATCAATTTAACTCATATTATTAGCCATATTATGCTTATATGATCGATAGAACGACAATTACTATACTCATTACTCTTATTATCATCAGCCTAACTCATATTATTAGCCATATTATGCTTATATGAACGATAGAACGACAATTACTATACTCATTACTCTTATTATTATCAATCTAGCTCATATTATTAACCATATTATGCTAATATGATCGATAGAACGACAATTACTATATTCATTTCTCTTATTATTATCAATCTAACTCATATTATTAGCCATATTATGCTTATATGATCGATAGAAAGACAATTACTATACTTATTACACTCACTGTTATCAATCTAACTCATATTATTAACCATATTATGCAGATATGATCGATATAACGACAATTACTATACTTATTACACTCACTATTATCAATCTAACTCATATTATTAACCATATTATGCAGATATGAACGGTAGAACGACAATTACTATACTTATTACTCTTATTATTATCAATCTAACTCATATTATTAGCCGTATTATGCTTATGTGATCGATAGAACGACAATTACTATACTTACTACTCTTATTATTATCAATCTAACTCATATTATTAGCCATATTATGCTTATATGATCGCCAGAACGACAATTACTATACTCATTACACTCACTATTATCAATCTAACTAATATTATTAACCATATTATGCTAATATGATCGATAGAACGACAATTACTATACTTATTACACTCACTATTATCAATCTAACTCATATTATTAACCATATTATGCAGATATGATGGATAGCACGACATTTACTGTACTTATTACTCCTATTGTTATCAATCTAACTCATATTATTAACAATATTATGCAGATATGATCGATAGAACTACAATTAGTATACTCCTTACTCTTATTATTATCAATCTAACTCATATTATTAGCCATATTATGCTTATATGATCGATAGAACGACAGTTACTATATTCATTTCTCTTATTATTATCAATCTAACTCATATTATTAGCCATATTATGCTTATATGATCGGTAGAACGACAATTACTATATTCATTTCTCTTATTATTATCAATCTAATTCATATTATTAGCCATATTATGCTTATATGATCGACAGAACGACAATTACTATACTTATTACTCTCATTATTATCAGCCTAACTCATATTATTAGCCATATTATGCTAATATGATCGATAGAACGACAATTACTATACTTATTACACTCACTATTATCAATCTAACTCATATTATTAACCATATTATGCAGATATGATCGATAGCACGACATTTACTATACTTATTACTCTTATTGTTGTCAATCTAACTCATATTATTAACCATATTATGAAGACATGATCGATAGAACTACAATTAGTATACTCCTTACTCTTATTATTATCAATTTAACTCATATTATTAGCCATATTATGCTTATATGATCGATAGAACGACAATTACTATACTCATTACTCTTATTATCATCAGCCTAACTCATATTATTAGCCATATTATGCTTATATGAACGATAGAACGACAATTACTATACTCATTACTCTTATTATTATCAATCTAGCTCATATTATTAACCATATTATGCTAATATGATCGATAGAACGACAATTACTATATTCATTTCTCTTATTATTATCAATCTAACTCATATTATTAGCCATATTATGCTTATATGATCGATAGAAAGACAATTACTATACTTATTACACTCACTGTTATCAATCTAACTCATATTATTAACCATATTATGCAGATATGATCGATATAACGACAATTACTATACTTATTACACTCACTATTATCAATCTAACTCATATTATTAACCATATTATGCAGATATGAACGGTAGAACGACAATTACTATACTTATTACTCTTATTATTATCAATCTAACTCATATTATTAGCAGTATTATGCTTATGTGATCGATAGAACGACAATTACTATACTTATTACTCTTATTATTATCAATCTAACTCATATTATTAGCCATATTATGCTTATATGATCGCCAGAACGACAATTACTATACTCATTACACTCACTATTATCAATCTAACTAATATTATTAACCATATTATGCTAATATGATCGATAGAACGACAATTACTATACTTATTACACTCACTATTATCAATCTAACTCATATTATTAACCATATTATGCAGATATGATCGATAGCACGACATTTACTATACTTATAACTCTTATTGTTGTCAATCTAACTCATATTATTAACCGTATTATGAAGACATGATCGATAGAACTACAATTAGTATACTCCTTACTCTTATTATTATCAATTTAACTCATATTATTAGCCATATTATACTTATATGATCGATAGAACGACAATTACTATACTCATTACTCTTATTATCATCAGCCTAACTCATATTATTAGCCATATTATGCTTATATGAACGATAGAACGACAATTACTATACTCATTACTCTTATTATTATCAATCTAGCTCATATTATTAACCATATTATGCTAATATGATCGATAGAACGACAATTACTATATTCATTTCTCTTATTATTATCAATCAAACTCATATTATTAGCCATATTATGCTTATATGATCGATAGAAAGACAATTACTATACTTATTACACTCACTGTTATCAATCTAACTAATATTATTAACCACATTATGCAAATATGATCGATAGAACGACAATTACTATACTCATTACTCTTATTATTATCAGCCTAACTCATATTATAAGCCATATTATGCTAATATGATCGATAGAACGACAATTACTATACTTATTACACTCACTATTATCAATCTAACTCATATTATTAACCATATTATGCAGATATGATCGATAGAAAGACAATTACTATACTCATTTCTCTTATTATTATCAATCTAACTCGTACTATTAGCCATATTATGCTTATATGATCGATAGAACGACAATTACTATACTTATTACTCTCATTATTATCAATCTAACTCATATTATTAGCCATATTATGCTTATGTGATCGGTAGAAGGACAATTACTATACTTATCACTCTTATTATTATGAATCTAACTCATATTATTAACCATATTATACAGATATGATCGATAGCACGCCATTTACTACACTTATTACTCTTATTATTATCAATCTAACTCAGATTATTAGCCATATTATGCTTATGTGATCGATAGAACGACAATTACTATACTTATTACGCTCACTGTTATCAATCTAACTCATATTATTAACCATATTATGCACATATGATCGATAGAACGACAATTACTATACTTATTACTCTTATTATTATGAATCTAACTCATATTATTAACCATATTATGCTGATATGATCGATAGAACTACAATTAGTATACTCATTACTCTTATTATTATCAATCTAACTCATATCATTAGCCATATTATGCTTATATGATCGATAGAACGACAATCACTATATTCATTACTCTTATTATTATCAATCTAACTCATATTATTAGCCATATTATGCTTATATGATCGGTAGAACGATAATTACTATACCTATTACTCTTATTATTATCAATCTAACTCATATCATTAGCCATATTATGCTTATATGATCGATAGAACGACAATCACTATATTCATTACTCTTATTATTATCAATCTAACTCATATTATTAGCCATATTATGCTTATATGATCGGTAGAACGATAATTACTATACCTATTACTCTTATTATTATCAATCTAACTCATATCATTAGCCATATTATGCTTATATGATCGATCGAACGACAATGACTATACTCACTTCTCTTATTATTATCAATCTAACTCATATTATTAGCCATATTATGCTTATATGATCGATAGAACGACAATTACTATACTTATTACACTCACTGTTATCAATCTAACTCATATTATTAACCATATTATGCAGATATGATCGATAGAACTACAATTAGTATACTCCTTACTCTTATTATTATCAATCTAACTCATATTATTAGCCATATTATGCTTATATGACCGATACAACGACAATTACTATATTCATTTCTCTTATTATTATCGATCTAATTCATATTATTAGCCATATTATGCTTATATGATCGACAGAACGACAATTACTATACTTATTACTCTCATTATTATCAGCCTAACTCATATTATAAGCCATATTATGCTAATATGATCGATAGAACGACAATTACTATACTTATTACACTCACTATTATCAATCTAACTCATATTATTAACCATATTATGCAGATATGATCGATAGAAAGACAATTACTATACTCATTTCTCTTATTATTATCAATCTAACTCGTCTTATTAGCCATATTATGCTTATATGATCGATAGAACGACAATTACTATACTTATTACGCTCACTGTTATCAATCTAACTCATATTATTAACCATATTATGCACATATGATCGATAGAACGACAATTACTATACTTATTACTCTTATTATTATGAATCTAACTCATATTATTAACCATATTATGCAGATATGATCGATAGAACTACAATTAGTATACTCATTACTCTTATTATTATCAATCTAACTCATATCATTAGCCATATTATGCTTATATGATCGATCGACAGACAGTGACTATACTCACTTCTCTTATTATTATCAATCTTACTCATATTATTAGCCATATTATGCTTATATGATCGATCGAACGACAATGACTATACTCACTTCTCTTATTATTATCAATCTTACTCATATTATTAGCCATATTATGCTTATATGATCGATCGAACGACAATGACTATACTCACTTCTCTTATTATTATCAATCTAACTCATATTATTAACCATATTATACTAATATGATCGATAGAACGACAATTACTATACCTATTACACTCACTATTATCAATCTAACTCATATTATTGACCATATTATGCGGATATGATCGATAGCATGACATTTACTACACTTATTACTCTTATTATTATCGATCTAACTCATATTATTAGCTATATTATGCTTATATGATCGACAGAACGACAATTACTATACTTATTACACTCACTGTTATCAATCTAACTCATATTATTAACCATATTATGCAAATACGATCGATAGAACGACAATTACTATACTCATTACTCTTATTATCATCAGCCTAACTCATATTATTAACCATACTATGCTAATATGATCGATAGAACGACAATTACTATACTTATTACTCTCATTGTTATCAATCTAACTCATATTATTAGCCATATTATGCTTATGTGATCGATAGAACGACTATTACTATACTTATTACTCTTATTGTTATGAATCTAACTCATATTATTAACCATATTATGCAGATATGATCGATAGCACGACATTTACTACACTTATTACTCTTACTATTACCAATCTAACTCAGATTATTAGCCATATTATGCTTATGTGATTGACAAAACGACAATTACTATACCCATTACACTCACTGTTATCAATCTAACTCATATTATTAACCATATTATGCACATATGATCGATAGAACGACAATAACTATACTTATTACTCTTAATACTATTATGAATCTAACTCATATTATTAACCATATTATGCAGATATGATCGATAGCACGACATTTACTATACTTATTACTCTTATTGTTATCAATCTAACTCATATTATTAACCATAGTATGCAGATATGATCGATAGAACTACAATTAGTATACTCATTACTCTTATTATTATCAATCTAACTCATATTATTAGACATATTATGCTTATATGATCGGTAGAACGATAATTACTATACCTATTACTCTTATTATTATCAATCTAACTCATATCATTAGCCATATTATGCTTATATGATCGATCGAACGACAATGACTATACTCACTTCTCTTATTATTATCAATCTAACTCATATTATTAGCCATATTATGCTTATATGATCGATAGAACGACAATTACTATACTTATTACACTCACTGTTATCAATCTAACTCATATTATTAACCATATTATGCAGATATGATCGATAGAACTACAATTAGTATACTCCTTACTCTTATTATTATCAATCTAACTCATATTATTAGCCATATTATGCTTATATGACCGATACAACGACAATTACTATATTCATTTCTCTTATTATTATCAATCTAATTCATATTATTAGCCATATTATGCTTGTATGATCGACAGAACGACAATTACTATACTTATTACTCTCATTATTATCAGCCTTACTCATATTATTAGCCATATTATGCTAATATGATCGATAGAACGACAATTACTATACTTATTACACTCACTGTTATCAATCTAACTCATATTATTAACCATATTATGCAAATACGATCGATAGAACGACAATTACTATACTCATTACTCTTATTATCATCAGCCTAACTCATATTATTAGCCATATTATGCTTATATGAACGATAGAACGACAATTACTATACTCATTACTCTTATTATTATCAATCTAGCTCATATTATTAGCCATATTATGCTAATATGATCGATAGAACGACATTTACTATACTTATTACTCTTATTGTTGTCAATCTAACTCATATTATTAACCATATTATGAAGACATGATCGATAGAACTACAATTAGTATACTCCTTACTCTTATTATTATCAATTTAACTCATATTATTAGCCATATTATGCTTATATGATCGATAGAACGACAATTACTATACTCATTACTCTTATTATCATCAGCCTAACTCATATTATTAGCCATATTATGCTTATATGAACGATAGAACGACAATTACTATACTCATTACTCTTATTATTATCAATCTAGCTCATATTATTAACCATATTATACTAATATGATCGATAGAACGACAATTACTATATTCATTTCTCTTATTATTATCAATCTAACTAATATTATTAGCCATATTATGCTTATATGATCGATAGAAAGACAATTACTATACTTATTACACTCACTGTTATCAATCTAACTCATATTATTAACCACATTATGCAAATATGATCGATAGAACGACAATTACTATACTCATTACTCTTATTATTATCAGCCTAACTCATATTATAAGCCATATTATGCTAATATGATCGATAGAACGACAATTACTATACTTATTACACTCACTATTATCAATCTAACTCATATTATTAACCATATTATGCAGATATGATCGATAGAAAGACAATTACTATACTCATTTCTCTTATTATTATCAATCTAACTCATATTATTAGCCATATTATGCTTATATGATCGATAGAACGACAATTACTATACTTATTACTCTCATTATTATCAATCTAACTCATATTATTAGCCATATTATGCTTATGTGATCGATAGAAGGACAATTACTATACTTATCACTCTTATTATTATGAATCTAACTCATATTATTAACCATATTATGCAGATATGATCGATAGCACGCCATTTACTGCACTTATTACTCTTATTATTATCAATCTAACTCAGATTATTAGCCATATTATGCTTATGTGATCGACAGAACGACAATTACTATACTTATTACGCTCACTGTTATCAATCTAACTCATATTATTAACCATATTATGCACATATGATCGATAGAACGACAATTACTATACTTATTACTCTTATTATTATGAATCTAACTCACACTATTAACCATATTATGCAGATATGATCGATAGCACGACATTTACTGTACTTATTACTCATACTGTTATCAATCTAACTCATATGATTAACCATATTATGCAGATATGATCGATAGAACTACAATTAGTATACTCATTACTCTTATTATTATCAATCTAACTCATATCATTAGCCATATTATGCTTATATGATCGATCGACAGACAGTGACTATACTCACTTCTCTTATTATTATCAATCTTACTCATATTATTAGCCATATTATGCTTATATGATCGATCGAACGACAATGACTATACTCACTTCTCTTATTATTATCAATCTTACTCATATTATTAGCCATATTATGCTTATATGATCGATCGAACGACAATGACTATACTCACTTCTCTTATTATTATCAATCTAACTCATATTATTAACCATATTATACTAATATGATCGATAGAACGACAATTACTATACCTATTACACTCACTATTATCAATATAACTCATATTATTGACCATATTATGCGGATATGATCGATAGCATGACATTTACTACACTTATTACTCTTATTATTATCGATCTAACTCATATTATTAGCTATATTATGCTTATATGATCGACAGAACGACAATTACTATACTTATTACACTCACTGTTATCAATCTAACTCATATTATTAACCATATTATGCAAATACGATCGATAGAACGACAATTACTATACTCATTACTCTTATTATCATCAGCCTAACTCATATTATTAACCATATTATGCTTATATGAACGATAGAACGACAATTACTATACTCATTACTCTTATTATTATCAATCTAGCTCATATTATTAACCATATTATGCTAATATGATCGATAGAACGACAATTACTATATTCATTTCTCTTATTATTATCAATCTAACTCATATTATTAGCCATATTATGCTTATATGATCGATAGAAAGAAAATTACTATACTTATTACACTCACTGTTATCAATCTAACTCATATTATTAACCACATTATGCAAATATGATCGATAGAACGACAATTACTATACTCATTACTCTTATTATTATCAATCTAACTCATATTATTAGCCATATTATGCTTATATGATCGCCAGAACGACAATTACTATACTCATTACAATCACTATTATCAATCTAACTAATATTATTAACCATATTATGCTAATATGATCGATAGAACGACAATTACTATACTTATTACACTCACTATTATCAATCTAACTCATATTATTAACCATTTTATGCAGATATGATCGATAGCACGACATTTACTATACTTATTACTCTTATTGTTATCAATCTAACTCATATCATTAGCCATTTTATGCTTATATGATCGATCGAACGACAATGACTATACTCACTTCTCTTATTATTATCAATCTAACTCATATTATTAACCATATTATGCAGATATGATCGATAGAACTACAATTAGTATACTCCTTACTCTTATTATTATCAATCTAACTCATATTATTAGCCATATTATGCTTATATGACCGATACAACGACAATTACTATATTCATTTCTCTTATTATTATCAATCTAATTCATATTATTAGCTATATTATGCTTATATGATCGACAGAACGACAATTACTATACTTATTACACTAACTGTTATCAATCTAACTCATATTATTAACCATATTATGCAAATACGATCGATAGAACGACAATTACTATACTCATTACTCTTATTATCATCAGCCTAACTCATATTATTAGCCATATTATGCTTATATGAACGATAGAACGACAATTACTATACTCATTACTCTTATTATTATCAATCTAGCTCATATTATTAACCATATTATGCTAATATGATCGATAGAACGACAATTACTATATTCATTTCTCTTATTATTATCAATCTAACTCATATTATTAGCCATATTATGCTTATATGATCGATAGAAAGAAAATTACTATACTTATTACACTCACTGTTATCAATCTAACTCATATTATTAACCACATTATGCAAATATGATCGATAGAACGACAATTACTATACTCATTACTCTTATTATTATCAATCTAACTCATATTATTAGCCATATTATGCTTATATGATCGCCAGAACGACAATTACTATACTCATTACACTCACTATTATCAATCTAACTAATATTATTAACCATATTATGCTAATATGATCGATAGAACGACAATTACTATACTTATTACACTCACTATTATCAATCTAACTCATATTATTAACCATATTATGCAGATATGATGGATAGCACGACATTTACTGTACTTATTACTCTTATTGTTGTCAATCTAACTCATATTATTAACAATATTATGCAGATATGATCGATAGAACTACAATTAGTATACTCCTTTCTCTTATTATTATCAATCTAACTCATATTATTAGCCATATTATGCTTATATGATCGATAGAACGACAGTTACTATATTCATTTCTCTTATTATTATCAATCTAACTCATATTATTAGCCATATTATGCTTATATGATCGGTAGAACGACAATTACTATATTCATTTCTCTTATTATTATCAATCTAATTCATATTATTAGCCATATTATGCTTATATGATCGACAGAACGACAATTACTATACTTATTACTCTCATTATTATCAGCCTAACTCATATTATTAGCCATATTATGCTAATATGATCGATAGAACGACAATTACTATACTTATTACACTCACTATTATCAATCTAACTCATATTATTAACCATATTATGCAGATATGATCGATAGCACGACATTTACTATACTTATAACTCTTATTGTTGTCAATCTAACTCATATTATTAACCGTATTATGAAGACATGATCGATAGAACTACAATTAGTATACTCCTTACTCTTATTATTATCAATTTAACTCATATTATTAGCCATATTATGCTTATATGATCGATAGAACGACAGTTACTATATTCATTTCTCTTATTATTATCAATCTAACTCATATTATTAGCCATATTATGCTTATATGATCGGTAGAACGACAATTACTATATTCATTTCTCTTATTATTATCAATCTAATTCATATTATTAGCCATATTATGCTTATATGATCGACAGAACGACAATTACTATACTTATTACTCTCATTATTATCAGCCTAACTCATATTATTAGCCATATTATGCTAATATGATCGATAGAACGACAATGACTATACTTATTACACTCACTGTTATCAATCTAACTCATATTATTAACCATATTATGCAAATACGATCGATAGAACGACAATTACTATACTCATTACTCTTATTATCATCAGCCTAACTCATATTATTAGCCATATTATGCTTATATGAACGATAGAACGACAATTACTATACTCATTACTCTTATTATTATCAATCTAGCTCATATTATTAACCATATTATGCTAATATGATCGATAGAACGACAATTACTATATTCATTTCTCTTATTATTATCAATCTAACTCATATTATTAGCCATATTATGCTTATATGATCGATAGAAAGACAATTACTATACTTATTACACTCACTGTTATCAATCTAACTCATATTATTAACCACATTATGCAAATATGATCGATAGAACGACAATTACTATACTCATTACTCTTATTATTATCAGCCTAACTCATATTATAAGCCATATTATGCTTATATGAATGATAGAAAGACAATTACTATACTCACTTCTCTTATTATTATCAATCTTACTCATATTATTAGCCATATTGTGCTTATATGATCGGTAGAACGACAATTACTATACTCATTACTCTTATTATCATCAGCCTAACTCATATTATTAGCCATATTATGCTTATATGATCGACAGAACGGCAATTACTATACTTATTACTCTCATTATTATCAGCCTAACTCATATTATTAGCCATATTATGCTAATATGATCGATAGAACGACAATTACTATACTTATTACACTCACTATTATCAATCTAACTCATATTATTAACCATATTATGCAGATATGATCGATAGCACGACATTTACTATACTTATTACTCTTATTGTTGTCAATCTAACTCATATTATTAACCATATTATGAAGACATGATCGATAGAACTACAATTAGTGTACTCCTCACTCTTATTATTATCAATTTAACTCATATTATTAGCCATATTATGCTTATATGATCGATAGAACGACAATTACTATACTCATTACTCTTATTATCATCAGCCTAACTCATATTATTAGCCATATTATGCTTATATGAACGATAGAACGACAATTACTATACTCGTTACTCTTATTATTATCAATCTAGCTCATATTATTAACCATATTATGCTAATATGATCGATAGAACGACAATTACTATATTCATTTCTCTTATTATTATCAATCTAACTCATATTATTAGCCATATTATGCTTATATGATCGATAGAAAGACAATTACTATACTTATTACGCTCACTGTTATCAATCTAACTCATATTATTAACCATATTATGCACATATGATCGATAGAACGACAATTACTATACTTATTACTCTTATTATTATGAATCTAACTCATATTATTAACCATATTATGCAGATATGATCGATAACACGACATTTACTGTACTTATTACTCATACTGTTATCAATCTAACTCATATGATTAACCATATTATGCAGATATGATCGATAGAACTACAATTAGTATACTCATTACTCTTATTATTATCAATCTAACTCATATCATTAGCCATATTATGCTTATATGATCGATCGACAGACAGTGACTATACTCACTTCTCTTATTATTATCAATCTTACTCATATTATTAGCCATATTATGCTTATATGATCGATCGATCGACAATGACTATACTCACTTCTCTTATTATTATCAATCTTACTCATATTATTAGCCATATTATGCTTATATGATCGATCGAACGGCAATGACTATACTCACTTCTCTTATTATTATCAATCTAACTCATATTATTAACCATATTATACTAATATGATCGATAGAACGACAATTACTATGACTATTACACTCACTATTATCAATCCAACTCATATTATTGACCATATTATGCGGATATGATCGATAGCATGACATTTACTACACTTATTACTCTTATTATTATCGATCTAACTCATATTATTAGCTATATTATGCTTATATGATCGACAGAACGACAATTACTATACTTATTACACTCACTGTTATCAATCTAACTCATATTATTAACCATATTATGCAAATACGATCGATAGAACGACAATTACTATACTCATTACTCTTATTATCATCAGCCTAACTCATATTATTAGCCATATTATGCTTATATGAACGATAGAACGACAATTACTATACTCATTACTCTTATTATTATCAATCTAGCTCATATTATTAACCATATTATGTTAATATGATCGATAGAACGACAATTACTATATTCATTTCTCTTATTATTATCAATCTAACTCATATTATTAGCCATATTATGCTTATATGATCGATAGAAAGAAAATTACTATACTTATTACACTCACTGTTATCAATCTAACTCATATTATTAACCACATTATGCAAATATGATCGATAGAACGACAATTACTATACTCATTACTCTTATTATTATCAGCCTAACTCATATTATAAGCCACATTATGCTTATATGAACGGTAGAAAGACAATTACTATACTCATTTCTCTTATTATTATCAATCTAACTCATATTATTAACCATACTATGCTAATATGATCGATAGAACGACAATTACTATACTTATTACTCTCATTGTTATCAATCTAACTCATATTATTAGCCATATTATGCTTATGTGATCGATAGGACGACAATTACTATACTTATTACTCTTATTATTATGAATCTAACTCATATCATTAGCCATATTATGCTTATATGATCGATCGAACGACAATGACTATACTCACTTCTCTTATTATTATCAATCTAACTCATATTATTAGCCATATTATGCTTATATGATCGATAGAACGACAATTACTATACTTATTACAATCACTGTTATCAATCTAACTCATATTATTAACCATATTATGCAGATATGATCGATAGAACTACAATTAGTATACTCCTTACTCTTATTATTATCAATCTAACTCATATTATTAGCCATATTATGCTTATATGACCGATACAACGACAATTACTATATTCATTTCTCTTATTATTATCAATCTAATTCATATTATTAGCCATATTATGCTTATATGATCGACAGAACGACAATTACTATACTTATTACTCTCATTATTATCAGCCTAACTCATATTATAAGCCATATTATGCTAATATGATCGATAGAACGACAATTACTATACTTATTACACTCACTATTATCAATCTAACTCATATTATTAACCATATTATGCAGATATGATCGATAGAAAGACAATTACTATACTCATTTCTCTTATTATTATCAATCTAACTCGTATTATTAGCCATATTATGCTTATATGATCGATAGAACGACAATTACTATACTTATTACTCTCATTATTATCAATCTAACTCATATTATTAGCCATATTATGCTTATGTGATCGGTAGAAGGACAATTACTATACTTATCACTCTTATTATTATGAATCTAACTCATATTATTAACCATATTATACAGATATGATCGATAGCACGCCATTTACTACACTTATTACTCTTATTATTATCAATCTAACTCAGATTATTAGCCATATTATGCTTATGTGATCGACAGAACGACAATTACTATACTTATTACGCTCACTGTTATCAATCTAACTCATATTATTAACCATATTATGCACATATGATCGATAGAACGACAATTACTATACTTATTACTCTTATTATTATGAATCTAACTCATATTATTAACCATATTATGCAGATATGATCGATAGAACTACAATTAGTATACTCATTACTCTTATTATTATCAATCTTACTCATATTATTAGCCATATTATGCTTATATGATCGATCGAACGACAATGACTATACTCACTTCTCTTATTATTATCAATCTTACTCATATTATTAGCCATATTGTGCTTATATGATCGGTAGAACGACAATTACTATATTCATTTCTCTTATTATTATCAATCTAATTCATATTATTAGCCATATTATGCTTATATGATCGACAGAACGGCAATTACTATACTTATTACTCTCATTATTATCAGCCTAACTCATATTATTAGCCATATTATGCTAATATGATCGATAGAACGACAATTACTATACTCATTACACTCACTATTATCAATCTAACTCATATTATTAACCATATTATGCAGATATGATCGATAGCACGACATTTACTATACTTATTACTCTTATTGTTGTCAATCTAACTCATATTATTAACCATATTATGAAGACATGATCGATAGAACTACAATTAGTATACTCCTCACTCTTATTATTATCAATTTAACTCATATTATTAGCCATATTATGCTTATATGATCGATAGAACGACAATTACTATACTCATTACTCTTATTATCATCAGCCTAACTCATATTATTAGCCATATTATGCTTATATGAACGATAGAACGACAATTACTATACTTATTACACTCACTATTATCAATCTAACTCATATTATTAACCATATTATGCAGATATGATCGATAGCACGACATTTACTATACTTATTACTCTTATTGTTGTCAATCTAACTCATATTATTAACCATATTATGAAGACATGATCGATAGAACTACAATTAGTATACTCCTCACTCTTATTATTATCAATTTAACTCATATTATTAGCCATATTATGCTTATATGATCGATAGAACGACAATTACTATACTCATTACTCTTATTATCATCAGCCTAACTCATATTATTAGCCATATTATGCTTATATGAACGATAGAACGACAATTACTATACTCGTTACTCTTATTATTATCAATCTAGCTCATATTATTAACCATATTATGCTAATATGATCGATAGAACGACAATTACTATATTCATTTCTCTTATTATTATCAATCTAACTCATATTATTAGCCATATTATGCTTATATGATCGATAGAAAGACAATTACTATACTTATTACGCTCACTGTTATCAATCTAACTCATATTATTAACCATATTATGCACATATGATCGATAGAACGACAATTACTATACTTATTACTCTTATTATTATGAATCTAACTCATATTATTAACCATATTATGCAGATATGATCGATAACACGACATTTACTGTACTTATTACTCATACTGTTATCAATCTAACTCATATGATTAACCATATTATGCAGATATGATCGATAGAACTACAATTAGTATACTCATTACTCTTATTATTATCAATCTAACTCATATCATTAGCCATATTATGCTTATATGATCGATCGACAGACAGTGACTATACTCACTTCTCTTATTATTATCAATCTTACTCATATTATTAGCCATATTATGCTTATATGATCGATCGATCGACAATGACTATACTCACTTCTCTTATTATTATCAATCTTACTCATATTATTAGCCATATTATGCTTATATGATCGATCGAACGGCAATGACTATACTCACTTCTCTTATTATTATCAATCTAACTCATATTATTAACCATATTATACTAATATGATCGATAGAACGACAATTACTATGACTATTACACTCACTATTATCAATCCAACTCATATTATTGACCATATTATGCGGATATGATCGATAGCATGACATTTACTACACTTATTACTCTTATTATTATCGATCTAACTCATATTATTAGCTATATTATGCTTATATGATCGACAGAACGACAATTACTATACTTATTACACTCACTGTTATCAATCTAACTCATATTATTAACCATATTATGCAAATACGATCGATAGAACGACAATTACTATACTCATTACTCTTATTATCATCAGCCTAACTCATATTATTAGCCATATTATGCTTATATGAACGATAGAACGACAATTACTATACTCATTACTCTTATTATTATCAATCTAGCTCATATTATTAACCATATTATGCTAATATGATCGATAGAACGACAATTACTATATTCATTTCTCTTATTATTATCAATCTAACTCATATTATTAGCCATATTATGCTTATATGATCGATAGAAAGAAAATTACTATACTTATTACACTCACTGTTATCAATCTAACTCATATTATTAACCACATTATGCAAATATGATCGATAGAACGACAATTACTATACTCATTACTCTTATTATTATCAGCCTAACTCATATTATAAGCCACATTATGCTTATATGAACGGTAGAAAGACAATTACTATACTCATTTCTCTTATTATTATCAATCTAACTCATATTATTAACCATACTATGCTAATATGATCGATAGAACGACAATTACTATACTTATTACTCTCATTGTTATCAATCTAACTCATATTATTAGCCATATTATGCTTATGTGATCGATAGGACGACAATTACTATACTTATTACTCTTATTATTATGAATCTAACTCATATCATTAGCCATATTATGCTTATATGATCGATCGAACGACAATGACTATACTCACTTCTCTTATTATTATCAATCTAACTCATATTATTAGCCATATTATGCTTATATGATCGATAGAACGACAATTACTATACTTATTACACTCACTGTTATCAATCTAACTCATATTATTAACCATATTATGCAGATATGATCGATAGAACTACAATTAGTATACTCCTTACTCTTATTATTATCAATCTAACTCATATTATTAGCCATATTATGCTTATATGACCGATACAACGACAATTACTATATTCATTTCTCTTATTATTATCAATCTAATTCATATTATTAGCCATATTATGCTTATATGATCGACAGAACGACAATTACTATACTTATTACTCTCATTATTATCAGCCTAACTCATATTATAAGCCATATTATGCTAATATGATCGATAGAACGACAATTACTATACTTATTACACTCACTATTATCAATCTAACTCATATTATTAACCATATTATGCAGATATGATCGATAGAAAGACAATTACTATACTCATTTCTCTTATTATTATCAATCTAACTCGTATTATTAGCCATATTATGCTTATATGATCGATAGAACGACAATTACTATACTTATTACTCTCATTATTATCAATCTAACTCATATTATTAGCCATATTATGCTTATGTGATCGGTAGAAGGACAATTACTATACTTATCACTCTTATTATTATGAATCTAACTCATATTATTAACCATATTATACAGATATGATCGATAGCACGCCATTTACTACACTTATTACTCTTATTATTATCAATCTAACTCAGATTATTAGCCATATTATGCTTATGTGATCGACAGAACGACAATTACTATACTTATTACACTCACTGTTATCAATCTAACTCATATTATTAACCATATTATGCAAATACGATCGATAGAACGACAATTACTATATATATTTCTCTTATTATTATCAATCTAACTCATATTATTAGCCATATTATGCTTATATGATCGATAGAAAGACAATTACTATACTTATTACACTCACTGTTATCAATCTAACTCATATTATTAACCACATTATGCAAATATGATCGATAGAACGACAATTACTATACTTATTACTCTCATTATTATCAATCTAACTCATATTATTAGCCATATTATGCTTATGTGATCGATAGAAGGACAATTACTATACTTATCACTCTTATTATTATGAATCTAACTCATATTATTAACCATATTATGCAGATATGATCGGTAGCACGCCATTTACTGCACTTATTACTCTTATTATTATCAATCTAACTCAGATTATTAGCCATATTATGCTTATGTGATCGACAGAACGACAATTACTATACTTATTACGCTCACTGTTATCAATCTAACTCATATTATTAACCATATTATGCACATATGATCGATAGAACGACAATTACTATACTTATTACTCTTATTATTATGAATCTAACTCATATTATTAACCATATTATGCAGATATGATCGATAGCACGACATTTACTGTATTTATTACTCATACTGTTATCAATCTAACTCATATGATTAACCATATTATGCAGATATGGTCGATAGAACTACAATTAGTATACTCATTACTCTTATTATTATCAATCTAACTCATATCATTAGCCATATTATGCTTATATGATCGATCGACAGACAGTGACTATACTCACTTCTCTTATTATTATCAATCTTACTCATATTATTAGCCATATTATGCTTATATGATCGATCGAACGACTATACTCACTTCTCTTATTATTATCAATCTTACTCATATTATTAGCCATATTATGCTTATATGATCGGTCGAACGACAATGACTATACTCACTTCTCTTATTATTATCAATCTAACTCATATTATTAACCATATTATACTAATATGATCGATAGAACGACAATTACTATACCTATTACACTCACTATTATCAATCTAACTCATATTATTGACCATATTATGCGGATATGATCGATAGCATGACATTTACTACACTTATTACTCTTATTATTATCGATCTAACTCATATTATTAGCTATATTATGCTTATATGATCGACAGAACGACAATTACTATACTTATTACACTCACTGTTATCAATCTAACTCATATTATTAACCATATTATGCAAATACGATCGATAGAACGACAATTACTATACTCATTACTCTTATTATCATCAGCCTAACTCATATTATTAACCATACTATGCTAATATGATCGATAGAACGACAATTACTATACTTATTACTCTCATTGTTATCAATCTAACTCATATTATTAGCCATATTATGCTTATGTGATCGATAGAACGACAATTACTATACTTATTACTCTTATTGTTATGAATCTAACTCATATTATTAACCATATTATGCAGATATGATCGATAGCACGACATTTACTACACTTATTACTCTTACTATTACCAATCTAACTCAGATTATTAGCCATATTATGCTTATGTGATTGACAGAACGACAACTACTATACCCATTACACTCACTGTTATCAATCTAACTCATATTATTAACCATATTATGCACATATGATCGATAGAACGACAATAACTATACCTATTACACTCACTATTATCAATCTAACTCATATTATTGACCATATTATGCGGATATGATCGATAGCATGACATTTACTACACTTATTACTCTTATTATTATCGATCTAACTCATATTATTAGCTATATTATGCTTATATGATCGACAGAACGACAATTACTATACTTATTACACTCACTGTTATCAATCTAGCTCATATTATTAACCATATTATGCAAATACGATCGATAGAACGACAATTACTGTACTCATTACACTTATTATCATCAGCCTAACTCATATTATTAGCCATATTATGCTTATATGAACGATAGAACGACAATTACTATACTCATTACTCTTATTTATTATCAATCTAGCTCATATTATTAACCATATTATGCTAATATGATCGATAGAACGACAATTACTATATTCATTTCTCTTATTATTATCAATCTAACTCATATTATTAGCCATATTATGCTTATATGATCGATAGAAAGACAACTACTATACTTATTACACTCACTGTTATCAATCTAACTCATATTATTAACCACATTATGCAAATATGATCGATAGAACGACAATTACTATACTCACTACTCTTATTATTATCAGCCTAACTCATATTATAAGCCATATTATGCTTATATGAACGATAGAAAGACAATTACTATACTCATTTCTCTTATTATTATCAATCTAACTCATATTATTAACCATATTATGCTAATATGATCGATAGAACGACAATTACTATACTTATTACACTCACTGTTATCAATCTAACTCATATTATTAACCATATTATGCAAATACGATCGATAGAACGACAATTACTATACTCATTACTCTTATTATCATCAGCCTAACTCATATTATTAGCCATATTATGCTTATATGAACGATAGAACGACAATTACTCATTACTCTTATTATAATCAATCTAGCTCATATTATTAACCATATTATGCTAATATGATCGATAGAACGACAATTACTATATTCATTTCTCTTATTATTATCAATCTAACTCATATTATTAGCCATATTATGCTTATATGATCGATAGAAAGACAATTACTATACTTATTACACTCACTATTATCAATCTAACTCATATTATTAACCACATTATGCAAATATGATCGATAGAACGACAATTACTATACTCATTACTCTTATTATTATCAGCCTAACTCATATTATAAGCCATATTATGCTTATATGAACGATAGAAAGACAATTACTATACTCATTTCTCTTATTATTATCAATCTAACTCATATTATTAACCATATTATGCTAATATGATCGATAGAACGACAATTACTATACCTATTACTCTCATTGTTATCAATCTAACTCATATTATTAGCCATATTATGCTTATGTGATCGATAGAACGACAAATACTATACTTATTACTCTTATTATTATGAATCTAACTCATATTATTAACCATATTATGCTTATATGATCGATCGAACGACAATGACTATACTCACTTCTCTTATTATTATCAATCTTACTCATATTATTAGCCATATTATGCTTATATGATCGATCCAACGACAATGACTATACTCACTTCTCTTATTATTATCAATCTAACTCATATTATTAACCATATTATACTAATACGATCGATAGAACGACAATTACTATACCTATTACACTCACTATTATCAATCTAACTCATATTATTGACCATATTATGCGGATATGATCGACAGCATGACATTTACTACATTTATTACTCTTATTATTATCGATCTAACTCATATTATTAGCTATATTATGCTTATATGATCGACAGAACGACAATTACTATACTTATTACACTCACTGTTATCAATCTAACTCATATTATTAACCATATTATGCAAATACGATCGATAGAACGACAATTACTATATTCATTTCTCTTATTATTATCAATCTAACTCATATTATTAGCCATATTATGCTTATATGATCGATAGAAAGACAATTACTATACTTATTACACTCACTGTTATCAATCTAACTCATATTATTAACCACATTATGCAAATATGATCGATAGAACGACAATTACTATACTCATTACTCTTATTATTATCAATCTTACTCATATTATTAGCCATATTATGCTTATATGATCGATCGAACGACAATGACTATACTCACTTCTCTTATTATTATCAATCTTACTCATATTATTAGCCATATTATGCTTATATGATCGATCGAACGACAATGACTATACTCACTTCTCTTATTATTATCAATCTAACTCATATTATTAACCATATTATACTAATATGATCGATAGAACGACAATTACTATACCTATTACACTCACTATTATCAATCTAACTCATATTATTGACCATATTATGCGGATATGATCGATAGCATGACATTTACTACACTTATTACTCTTATTATTATCGATCTAACTCATATTATTAGCTATATTATGCTTATATGATCGACAGAACGACAATTACTATACTTATTACACTCACTGTTATCAATCCAACTCATATTATTAACCATATTATGCAAATACGATCGATAGAACGACAATTACTATACTCATTACTCTTATTATCATCAGCCTAACTCATATTATTAACCATACTATGCTAATATGATCGATACAACGACAATTACTATACTTATTACTCTCATTGTTATCAATCTAACTCATATTATTAGCCATATTATGCTTATGTGATCGATAGAACGACAATTACTATACTTATTACTCTTATTGTTATGAATCTAACTCATATTATTAACCATATTATGCAGATATGATCGATAGCACGACATTTACTACACTTATTACTCTTACTATTACCAATCTAACTCAGATTATTAGCCATATTATGCTTATGTGATTGACAGAACGACAATTACTATACCCATTACACTCACTGTTATCAATCTAACTCATATTATTAACCATATTATGCACATATGATCGATAGAACGACAATAACTATACCTATTACACTCACTATTATCAATCTAACTCATATTATTGACCATATTATGCGGATATGATCGATAGCATGACATTTACTACACTTATTGCTCTTATTATTATCGATCTAACTCATATTATTAGCTATATTATGCTTATATGATCGACAGAACGACAATTACTATACTTATTACACTCACTGTTATCAATCTAGCTCATATTATTAACCATATTATGCAAATACGATCGATAGAACGACAATTACTGTACTCATTACACTTATTATCATCAGCCTAACTCATATTATTAGCCATATTATGCTTATATGAACGATAGAACGACAATTACTATACTCATTACTCTTATTATTATCAATCTAGCTCATATTATTAACCATATTATGCTAATATGATCGATAGAACGACAATTACTATATTCATTTCTCTTATTATTATCAATCTAACTCATATTATTAGCCATATTATGCTTATATGATCGGTAGAACGATAATTACTATACCTATTACTCTTATTATTATCAATCTAACTCATATCATTAGCCATATTATGCTTATATGATCGATAGAACGACAATTACTATACTTATTACACTCACTATTATCAATCTAACTCATATTATTAACCATATTATGCAGATATGATCGATAGAAAGACAATTACTATACTCATTTCTCTTATTATTATCAATCTAACTCATATTATTAGCCATATTATGCTTATATGATCGATAGAACGACAATTACTATACTTATTACTCCCATTATTATCAATCTAACTCATATTATTAGCCATATTATGCTTATGTGATCGATAGAAGGACAATTACTATACTTATCACTCTTATTATTATGAATCTAACTCATATTATTAACCATATTATGCAGATATGATCGATAGCACGCCATTTACTGCACTTATTACTCTTATTATTATCAATCTAACTCAGATTATTAGCCATATTATGCTTATGTGATCGACAGAACGACAATTACTATACTTATTACTCTTATTGTTATGAATCTAACTCATATTATTAACCATATTATGCAGATATGATCGATAGCACGACATTTACTACACTTACTACTCTTACTATTACCAATCTAACTCAGATTATTAGCCATATTATGCTTATGTGATTGACAGAACGACAATTACTATACCCATTACACTCACTGTTATCAATCTAACTCATATTATTAACCATATTATGCACATATGATCGATAGAACGACAATAACTATACCTATTACACTCACTATTATCAATCTAACTCATATTATTGACCATATTATGCGGATATGATCGATAGCATGACATTTACTACACTTATTACTCTTATTATTATCGATCTAACTCATATTATTAGCTATATTATGCTTATATGATCGACAGAACGACAATTACTATACTTATTACACTCACTGTTATCAATCTAGCTCATATTATTAACCATATTATGCAAATACGATCGATAGAACGACAATTACTGTACTCATTACACTTATTATCATCAGCCTAACTCATATTATTAGCCATATTATGCTTATATGAACGATAGAACGATAATTACTATACTCATTACTCTTATTATTATCAATCTAGCTCATATTATTAACCATATTATGCTAATATGATCGATAGAACGACAATTACTATATTCATTTCTCTTATTATTATCAATCTAACTCATATTATTAGCCATATTATGCTTATATGATCGATAGAAAGACAACTACTATACTTATTACACTCACTGTTATCAATCTAACTCATATTATTAACCACATTATGCAAATATGATCGATAGAACGACAATTACTATACTCACTACTCTTATTATTATCAGCCTAACTCATATTATAAGCCATATTATGCTTATATGAACGATAGAAAGACAATTACTATACTCATTTCTCTTATTATTATCAATCTAACTCATATTATTAACCATATTATGCTAATATGATCGATAGAACGACAATTACTATACTTATTACACTCACTGTTATCAATCTAACTCATATTATTAACCATATTATGCAAATACGATCGATAGAACGACAATTACTATACTCATTACTCTTATTATCATCAGCCTAACTCATATTATTAGCCATATTATGCTTATATGAACGATAGAACGACAATTACTATACTCATTACTCTTATTATAATCAATCTAGCTCATATTATTAACCATATTATGCTAATATGATCGATAGAACGACAATTACTATATTCATTTCTCTTATTATTATCAATCTAACTCATATTATTAGCCATATTATGCTTATATGATCGATAGAAAGACAATTACTATACTTATTACACTCACTGTTATCAATCTAACTCATATTATTAACCACATTATGCAAATATGATCGATAGAACGACAATTACTATACTCATTACTCTTATTATTATCAGCCTAACTCATATTATAAGCCATATTATGCTTATATGAACGATAGAAAGACAATTACTATACTCATTTCTCTTATTATTATCAATCTAACTCATATTATTAACCATATTATGCTAATATGATCGATAGAACGACAATTACTATACCTATTACTCTCATTGTTATCAATCTAACTCATATTATTAGCCATATTATGCTTATGTGATCGATAGAACGACAAATACTATACTTATTACTCTTATTATTATGAATCTAACTCATATTATTAACCATATTATGCTTATATGATCGATCGAACGACAATGACTATACTCACTTCTCTTATTATTATCAGCCTAACTCATATTATAAGCCATATTATGCTTATATGAACGATAGAAAGACAATTACTATACTCATTTCTCTTATTATTATCAATCTAACTCATATTATTAACCATACTATGCTAATATGATCGATAGAACGACAATTACTATACTTATTACTCTCATTGTTATCAATCTAGCTCATATTATTAGCCATATTATGCTTATGTGATCGATAGAACGACAATTACTATACTTATTACTCTTATTGTTATGAATCTAACTCATATTATTAACCATATTATGCAGATATGATCGATAGCACGACATTTACTACACTTATTACTCTTACTATTACCAATCTAACTCAGATTATTAGCCATATTATGCTTATGTGATTGACAGAACGACAATTACTATACCCATTACACTCACTGTTATCAATCTAACTCATATTATTAACCATATTATGCACATATGATCGATAGAACGACAATAACTATACTTATTACTCTTAATACTATTATGAATCTAACTCATATTATTGACCATATTATGCAGATATGATCGATAGCACGACATTTACTATACTTATTACTCTTATTGTTATCAATCTAACTCATATTATTAACCATAGTATGCAGATATGATCGATAGAACTACAATTAGTATACTCATTACTCTTATTATTATCAATCTAACTCATAATTTAGACATATTATGCTTATATGATCGGTAGAACGATAATTACTATACCTATTACTCTTATTATTATCAATCTAACTCATATCATTAGCCATATTATGCTTATATGATCGATCCAACGACAATGACTATACTCACTTCTCTTATTATTATCAATCTAACTCATATTATTAGCCATATTATGCTTATATGATCGATAGAACGACAATTACTATACTTATTACACTCACTGTTATCAATCTAACTCATATTATTAACCATATTATGCAGATATGATCGATAGAACTACAATTAGTATACTCCTTACTCTTATTATTATCATTCTAACTCATATTATTAGCCATATTATGCTTATATGATCGATCCAACGACAATGACTATACTCACTTCTCTTATTATTATCAATCTAACTCATATTATTAGCCATATTATGCTTATATGACCGATACAACGACAATTACTATATTCATTTCTCTTATTATTATCAATCTAATTCATATTATTAGCCATGTTATGCTTATATGATCGACAGAACGACAATTACTATACTTATTACACTCACTATTATCAATCTAACTCATATTATTAACCATATTATGCAGATATGATCGATAGCACGACATTTACTATACTTATTACTCTTATTGTTATCAATCTAACTCATATCATTAGCCATATTATGCTTATATGATCGATCGAACGACAATGACTATACTCACTTCTCTTATTATTATCAATCTAACTCATATTATTAACCATATTATGCAGATATGATCGATAGAACTACAATTAGTGTACTCATTACTCTTATTATTATCAATCTAACTCATATCATTAGCCATATTATGCTTATATGATCGATCGAACGACAATGACTATACTCACTTCTCTTATTATTATCAATCTTACTCATATTATTAGCCATATTATGCTTATATGATCGATCGAACGACAATGACTATACTCACTTCTCTTATTATTATCAATCTTACTCATATTATTAGCCATATTATGCTTATATGATCGATCGAACGACAATTACTATACTCACTTCTCTTATTATTATCAATCTAACTCATATTATTAACCATATTATACTAATATGATCGATAGACCGACAATTACTATACCTATTACACTCACTATTATCAATCTAACTCATATTATTGACCATATTATGCGGATATGATCGATAGCATGACATTTACTACACTTATTACTCTTATTATTATCGATCTAACTCATATTATTAGCTATATTATGCTTATATGATCGACAGAACGACAATTACTATACTTATTACACTCACTGTTATCAATCTAGCTCATATTATTAACCATATTATGCAAATACGATCGATAGAACGACAATTACTGTACTCATTACACTTATTATCATCAGCCTAACTCATATTATTAGCCATATTATGCTTATATGAACGATAGAACGACAATTACTATACTCATTACTCTTATTATAATCAATCTAGCTCATATTATTAACCATATTATGCTAATATGATCGATAGAACGACAATTACTATATTCATTTCTCTTATTATTATCAATCTAACTCATATTATTAGCCATATTATGCTTATATGATCGATAGAAAGACAATTACTATACTTATTACACTCACTGTTATCAATCTAACTCATATTATTAACCACATTATGCAAATATGATCGATAGAACGACAATTACTATACTCATTACTCTTATTATTATCAGCCTAACTCATATTATAAGCCATATTATGCTTATATGAACGATAGAAAGACAATTACTATACTCATTTCTCTTATTATTATCAATCTAACTCATATTATTAACCATATTATGCTAATATGATCGATAGAACAACAATTACTATACCTATTACTCTCATTGTTATCAATCTAACTCATATTATTAGCCATATTATGCTTATGTGATCGATAGAACGACAAATACTATACTTATTACTCTTATTATTATGAATCTAACTCATATTATTAACCATATTATGCTTATATGATCGATCGAACGACAATGACTATACTCACTTCTCTTATTATTATCAATCTTACTCATATTATTAGCCATATTATGCTTATATGATCGATCCAACGACAATGACTATACTCACTTCTCTTATTATTATCAATCTAACTCATATTATTAACCATATTATACTAATACGATCGATAGAACGACAATTACTATACCTATTACACTCACTATTATCAATCTAACTCATATTATTGACCATATTATGCGGATATGATCGATAGCATGACATTTACTACATTTATTACTCTTATTATTATCGATCTAACTCATATTATTAGCTATATTATGCTTATATGATCGACAGAACGACAATTACTATACTTATTACACTCACTGTTATCAATCTAACTCATATTATTAACCATATTATGCAAATACGATCGATAGAACGACAATTACTATACTCATTACTCTTATTATCATCAGCCTAACTCATATTATTAGCCATATTATGCTTATATGAAAGATAGAACGACAATTACTATACTCATTACTCTTATTATTATCAATCTAGCTCATATTATTAACCATATTATGCTAATATGATCGATAGAACGACAATTACTATATTCATTTCTCTTATTATTATCAATCTAACTCATATTATTAGCCATATTATGCTTATATGATCGATAGAAAGACAATTACTATACTTATTACACTCACTGTTATCAATCTAACTCATATTATTAACCACATTATGCAAATATGATCGATAGAACAACAATTAGTATACTCCTTACTCTTATTATTATCAATCTAACTCATATTATTAGCCATATTATGCTTATATGACCGATACAACGACAATTACTATATTCATTTCTCTTATTATTATCAATCTAATTCATATTATAAGCCATATTATGCTTATATGAACGATAGAAAGACAATTACTATACCCATTACACTCACTGTTATCAATCTAACTCATATTATTAACCATATTATGCACATATGATCGATAGAACGACAATAACTATACTTATTACTCTTAATACTATTATGAATCTAACTCATATTATTAACCATATTATGCAGATATGATCGATAGCACGACATTTACTATACTTATTACTCTTATTGTTATCAATCTAACTCATATTATTAACCATAGTATGCAGATATGATCGATAGAACTACAATTAGTATACTCATTACTCTTATTATTATCAATCTAACTCATATTATTAGCCATATTATGCTTATATGATCGGTAGAACGATAATTACTATACCTATTACTCTTATTATTATCAATCTAACTCATATCATTAGCCATATTATGCTTATATGATCGATCGAACGACAATGACTATACTCACTTCTCTTATTATTATCAATCTAACTCATATTATTAGCCATATTATGCTTATATGATCGATAGAACGACAATTACTATACTTATTACACTCACTGTTATCAATCTAACTCATATTATTAACCATATTATGCAGATATGATCGATAGAACAACAATTAGTATACTCCTTACTCTTATTATTATCAATCTAACTCATATTATTAGCCATATTATGCTTATATGACCGATACAACGACAATTACTATATTCATTTCTCTTATTATTATCAATCTAATTCATATTATTAGCCATATTATGCTTATATGATCGACAGAACGACAATTACTATACTTATTACTCTCATTATTATCAGCCTTACTCATATTATTAGCCATATTATGCTAAAATGATCGATAGAACGACAATTACTATACTTATTACACTCACTATTATCAATCTAACTCATATTATTAACCATTTTATGCAGATATGATCGATAGCACGACATTTACTATACTTATTACTCTTATTGTTATCAATCTAACTCATATCATTAGCCATATTATGCTTATATGATCGATCGAACGACAATGACTATACTCACTTCTCTTATTATTATCAATCTAACTCATATTATTAACCATATTATGCAGATATGATCGATAGAACTACAATTAGTATACTCCTTACTCTTATTATTATCAATCTAACTCATATTATTAGCCATATTATGCTTATATGACCGATACAACGACAATTACTATATTCATTTCTCTTATTATTATCAATCTAATTCATATTATTAGCCATGTTATGCTTATATGATCGACAGAACGACAATTACTATACTTATTACACTCACTATTATCAATCTAACTCATATTATTAACCATATTATGCAGATATGATCGATAGCACGACATTTACTATACTTATTACTCTTATTGTTATCAATCTAACTCATATCATTAGCCATATTATGCTTATATGATCGATCGAACGACAATGACTATACTCACTTCTCTTATTATTATCAATCTAACTCATATTATTAACCATATTATGCAGATATGATCGATAGAACTACAATTAGTATACTCATTACTCTTATTATTATCAATCTAACTCATATCATTAGCCATATTATGCTTATATGATCGATCGAACGACAATGACTATACTCACTTCTCTTATTATTATCAATCTTACTCATATTATTAGCCATATTATGCTTATATGATCGATCGAACGACAATGACTATACTCACTTCTCTTATTATTATCAATCTTACTCATATTATTAGCCATATTATGCTTATATGATCGATCGAACGACAATTACTATACTCACTTCTCTTATTATTATCAATCTAACTCATATTATTAACCATATTATACTAATATGATCGATAGACCGACAATTACTATACCTATTACACTCACTATTATCAATCTAACTCATATTATTGACCATATTATGCGGATATGATCGATAGCATGACATTTACTACACTTATTACTCTTATTATTATCGATCTAACTCATATTATTAGCTATATTATGCTTATATGATCGACAGAACGACAATTACTATACTTATTACACTCACTGTTATCAATCTAGCTCATATTATTAACCATATTATGCAAATACGATCGATAGAACGACAATTACTGTACTCATTACACTTATTATCATCAGCCTAACTCATATTATTAGCCATATTATGCTTATATGAACGATAGAACGACAATTACTATACTCATTACTCTTATTATTATCAATCTAGCTCATATTATTAACCATATTATGCTAATATGATCGATAGAACGACAATTACTATATTCATTTCTCTTATTATTATCAATCTAACTCATATTATTAGCCATATTATGCTTATATGATCGATAGAAAGACAATTACTATACTCACTTCTCTTATTATTATCAATCTAACTCATATTATTAGCCATATTATGCTTATATGATCGATAGAACGACAATTACTATACTTATTACACTCACTGTTATCAATCTAACTCATATTATTAACCATATTATGCAGATATGATCGATAGAACTACAATTAGTATACTCCTTACTCTTATTATTATCAATCTAACTCATATTATTAGCCATATTATGCTTATATGACCGATACAACGACAATTACTATATTCATTTCTCTTATTATTATCAATCTAATTCATATTATTAGCCATATTATGCTTATATGATCGACAGAACGACAATTACTATACTTATTACACTCACTGTTATCAATCTAACTCATATTATTAACCACATTATGCAAATATGATCGATAGAACGACAATTACTATACTCATTACTCTTATTATTATCAGCCTAACTCATATTATAAGCCATATTATGCTTATATGAACGATAGAAAGACAATTACTATACTCATTTCTCTTATTATTATCAATCTAACTCATATTGTTAACCATATTATGCTAATATGATCGATAGAACGACAATTACTATACCTATTACTCTCATTGTTATCAATCTAACTCATATTATTAGCCATATTATGCTTATGTGATCGATAGAACGACAAATACTATACTTATTACTCTTATTATTATGAATCTAACTCATATTATTAACCATATTATGCTTATATGATCGATCGAACGACAATGACTATACTCACTTCTCTTATTATTATCAATCTTACTCATATTATTAGCCATATTATGCTTATATGATCGATCCAACGACAATGACTATACTCACTTCTCTTATTATTATCAATCTAACTCATATTATTAACCATATTATACTAATACGATCGATAGAACGACAATTACTATACCTATTACACTCACTATTATCAATCTAACTCATATTATTGACCATATTATGCGGATATGATCGATAGCATGACATTTACTACATTTATCACTCTTATTATTATCGATCTAACTCATATTATTAGCTATATTATGCTTATATGATCGACAGAACGACAATTACTATACTTATTACACTCACTGTTATCAATCTAACTCATATTATTAACCATATTATGCAAATACGATCGATAGAACGACAATTACTATACTCATTACTCTTATTATCATCAGCCTAACTCATATTATTAGCCATATTATGCTTATATGAACGATAGAACGACAATTACTATACTCATTACTCTTATTATTATCAATCTAGCTCATATTATTAACCATATTATGCTAATATGATCGATAGAACGACAATTACTATATTCATTTCTCTTATTATTATCGATCTAACTCATATTATTAGCCATATTATGCTTATATGATCGATAGAAAGACAATTACTATACTTATTACACTCACTGTTATCAATCTAACTCATATTATTAACCACATTATGCAAATATGATCGATAGAACGACAATTACTATACTCATTACTCTTATTATTATCAGCCTAACTCATATTATAAGCCATATTATGCTTATATGAACGATAGAAAGACAATTACTACACTCATTTCTCTTATTATTATCAGTCTAACTCATATTATTAACCATATTATGCTAATATGATCGATAGAACGACAATTACTATACTTATTACACTCACTATTATCAATCTAACTCATATTATTAACCATATTATGCAGATATGATCGATAGTACGACATTTACTATACTTATTACTCTTATTGTTATCAATCTAACTCATATCATTAGCCATATTATGCTTATATGATCGATCGAACGACAATGACTATACTCACTTCTCTTATTATTATCAATCTAACTCATATTATTAACCATATTATGCGGATATGATCTATAGAACTACAATTAGTATACTCATTACTCTTATTATTATCAATCTAACTCATATCATTAGCCATATTATGCTTATATGATCGATCGAACGACAATGACTATACTCACTTCTCTTATTATTATCAATCTTACTCATATTATTAGCCATATTATGCTTATATGATCGATCGAACGACAATGACTATACTCACTTCTCTTATTATTATCAATCTTACTCATATTATTAGCCATATTATGCTTATATGATCGATCCAACGACAATGACTATACTCACTTCTCTTATTATTATCAATCTAACTCATATTATTAACCATATTATACTAATACGATCGATAGAACGACAATTACTATACCTATTACACTCACTACTATCAATCTAACTCATATTATTGACCATATTATGCGGATATGATCGATAGCATGACATTTACTACATTTATTACTCTTATTATTATCGATCTAACTCATATTATTAGCTATATTATGCTTATATGATCGACAGAACGACAATTACTATACTTATTACACTCACTGTTATCAATCTAACTCATATTATTAACCATATTATGCAAATACGATCGATAGACCGACAATTACTATACTCATTACTCTTATTATCATCAGCCTAACTCATATTATTAGCCATATTATGCTTATATGAACGATAGAACGACAATTACTATACTCATTACTCTTATTATTACCAATCTAACTCATATTATTAGCCATATTATGCTTATATGATCGACAGAACGACAATTACTCTACTTCTTACTCTTATTATTATCAATCCAACTCATATTATTAGGCATATTATGCTTATGTGATCGGTAGAACGATAATTACTATACTTATTACCCTTATTATTATCAATCTAACTCATATTATTAGCCATATTATGCCTATATGATCGATAGAACGACAATTACTATACTCATTACTCTTATTATTATCAATCTAAATCATATTATTAGCCATATTATGCTTATATGATCGATAGAACGACAATTACTATACTCATTACTCTAATTATTATCAATCTAGCTCATATTATTAGCCATATTATGCTTATATGATCGATAGAACGACAACTACTATACTTATTACTCTTATTATTATCAATCTAACTCATATTATTAGCCATATTATGCCTATATGATCGATAGAACTACAATTACTATACTTATTACTCTTATTATTATCAATCTAACTCATATTATTAGCCATATTATGCTTATAGGATCGATAGAACTACAATTACTATACTTATTACTCTTATTATTATCAATCTAACTCATGTTATTAACCATATTATGCAGATATGATCGATAGAACTACTGTTACTATACTCATTACTCTTATTATTATCAATCTAACTCATATTATTAACCATATTATGCAGATATGATCGATAGAACTACAATTACTATACTCATTACTCTTATTATTATCAATCTAACTCATATTGTTAGCCGTATTATGCAGATATGATCGATAGGACGACAATTACTATACTTATTACTCTTATTATTATCAATCTAACTCATATTATGAGCCATATTATGCTTATATGATCGATAGAACGACAATTACTATACATATTACACTCACTATTATCAATCGAACTCATATTATTAACCATATTATGCAGATATGATCGACAGCACGACATTTACTGTACTTATTACTCTTATTATTATCAATCTAACTCATATTATTAGCCACATTATGCTTATATGGTCGATAGAACGACAAATACTATACTCATTACTCTTATTATTATCAATCTAACCCATATTATGAGCCATATTATGCTAATATGATCGATAGAACGACAATTACTATACTTATTACACTCACTATTATCAATCTAACTCATACTGTTAACCATATTATGCAAATATGATCGATAGAACGACAATTACTATACTTATTACTCTTATAATTATCAACCTAACTCATATTATTAGCCATATTATGCTTATATGATCGATAGAACGACAATTACTATACTTATTATTCTTATTTTTATCAACCTAACTCATATTATTAGCCATATTATGCAGATAAGATCGATAGAACTGCAATTACTGTACTCATTACTCTTATTATTATCAATCTAACCCATATTATGAGCCATATTATGCTAATATGATCGATAAAACGACAATTACTATACTTATTACACTCACTATTATCAATCTAACTCATAATGTTAACCATATTATGCAAATATGATCGATAGAACGACAATTAGTATACTTATTACTCTTATAATAATCAACCTAACTCATATTATTAGCCATATTATGCTTATATGATCGACAGAACGACAATTACTATACTTATTACACTCACTATTATCAATCTAACTCATATTATTAACCATATTATGCAGATATGATCGATAGGACGACACCTACTATACTTATTACTCTTAATATTATCAATCGAACTCATATTATTAGCCATATTATGCCTATATGATCGATAGAACGACAATTACTATACTCATTACTCTTATTATTATCAATCTAAATCATATTATTAGCCATATTATGCTTATATGATCGATAGAACGACAATTACTATACTCATTACTCTAATTATTATCAATCTAGCTCATATTATTAGCCATATTATGCTTATATGATCGATAGAACGACAATTGCTATACTCTGTACTCTTATTATTATCAATCTAACTCATATTATTAGCCATATTATGCAGATATGATCTATAGAACTACAATTACTATACTCATTACTCTTATTATTATCAATCTAACTCATATTGTTAGCCATATTATGCAGATAAGATCGATAGAACTGCAATTACTGTACTCATTACTCTTATTATTATCAATCTAACCCATATTATGAGCCATATTATGCTAATATGATCGATAAAACGACAATTACTATACTTATTACACTCACTATTATCAATCTAACTCATAATGTTAACCATATTATGCAAATATGATCGATAGAACGACAATTACTATACTTATAACTCTTATAATTATTAACCTAACTCATATTATTAGCCATATTATGCTTATATGGTCGACAGAACGACAATTACTATACTTATTACACTCACTGTTATCAATCCAACTCATATTATTAACCATATTATGCTTATATGATCGATAGAACGACAATTACTATACTCACTTCTCTTATTATTATCAATCTAACTCATATTATTAACCATATTATACTAATATGATCGATAGACCGACAATTACTATACCTATTACACTCACTATTATCAATCTAACTCATATTATTGACCATATTATGCGGATATGATCGATAGCATGACATTTACTACACTTATTACTCTTATTATTATCGATCTAACTCATATTATTAGCTATATTATGCTTATATGATCGACAGAACGACAATTACTATACTTATTACACTCACTGTTATCAATCTAGCTCATATTATTAACCATATTATGCAAATACGATCGATAGAACGACAATTACTGTACTCATTACACTTATTATCATCAGCCTAACTCATATTATTAGCCATATTATGCTTATATGAACGATAGAACGACAATTACTATACTCATTACTCTTATTATTATCAATCTAGCTCATATTATTAACCATATTATGCTAATATGATCGATAGAACGACAATTACTATATTCATTTCTCTTATTATTATCAATCTAACTCATATTATTAGCCATATTATGCTTATATGATCGATAGAAAGACAATTACTATACTTATTACACTCACTGTTATCAATCTAACTCATATTATTAACCATATTATGCAAATACGATCGATAGAACGACAATTACTATACTCATTACTTTTATTATCATCAGCCTAACTCATATTATTAGCCATATTATGCTTATATGAACGATAGAACGACAATTACTATACTCATTACTCTTATTATAATCAATCTAGCTCATATTATTAACCATATTATGCTAATATGATCGATAGAACGACAATTACTATATTCATTTCTCTTATTATTATCAATCTAACTCATATTATTAGCCATATTATGCTTATATGATCGATAGAAAGACAATAACTATACTTATTACACTCACTGTTATCAATCTAACTCATATTATTAACCACATTATGCAAATATGATCGATAGAACGACAATTACTATACTCATTACTCTTATTATTATCAGCCTAACTCATATTATAAGCCATATTATGCTTATATGAACGATAGAAAGACAATTACTATACTCATTTCTCTTATTATTATCAATCTAACTCATATTATTAACCATATTATGCTAATATGATCGATAGAACGACAATTACTATACCTATTACTCTCATTGTTATCAATCTAACTCATATTATTAGCCATATTATGCTTATGTGATCGATAGAACGACAAATACTATACTTATTACTCTTATTATTATGAATATAACTCATATTATTAACCATATTATGCTTATATGATCGATCGAACGACAATGACTATACTCACTTCTCTTATTATTATCAATCTTACTCATATTATTAGCCATATTATGCTTATATGATCGATCCAACGACAATGACTATACTCACTTCTCTTATTATTATCAATCTAACTCATATTATTAACCATATTATACTAATACGATCGATAGAACGACAATTACTATACCTATTACACTCACTATTATCAATCTAACTCATATTATTGACCATATTATGCGGATATGATCGATAGCATGACATTTACTACATTTATTACTCTTATTATTATCGATCTAACTCATATTATTAGCTATATTATGCTTATATGATCGACAGAACGACAATTACTATACTTATTACACTCACTGTTATCAATCTAACTCATATTATTAACCATATTATGCAAATACGATCGATAGAACGACAATTACTATACTCATTACTCTTATTATCATCAGCCTAACTCATATTATTAGCCATATTATGCTTATATGAACGATAGAACGACAATTACTATACTCATTACTCTTATTATTATCAATCTAGCTCATATTATTAACCATATTATGCTAATATGATCGATAGAACGACAATTACTATATTCATTTCTCCTTTATTATCAATCTAACTCATATTATTAGCCATATTATGCTTATATGATCTACAGAACGACAACTACTATACTTATTACACTCACTATTATAAATCTAACTCATATTATTAACCATGTTATGCTTATATGATCGACAGAACGACAACTACTATACTTATTACACTCACTATTATCAATCTAACTCATATTATTAACCATATTATGCAGAAATGATCGATAGAGCGACAATTACTATACTTATTACTCTTATTACTATCAATCTAACTCATATTATTAGCCATATTATGCTTATATGATCGACAGAACAACAACTACTATACTTATTACACTCACTATTATAAATCTAACTCATATTATTAACCATGTTATGCAGATATGATCGATAGAACAACAATTACTATACTTGTTACACTCACCATTATCAATCTAACTCATATTAATAACCAAATTATGCAGATATGATCGACAGAGCGACAATTACTATACTTATTACTCTTATTATTATCAATCTAACTCATATTATTAGCCATATTATGCTTATATGATCGACAGAACGACAACTACTATACTTATTACACTCACTATTATAAATCTAACTCATATTATTAACCATATTATGCAGAAATGATCGATAGAGCGACAATTACTATACTTATTACTCTTATTTCTATCAATCTAACTCATATTATTAGCCATATTATGCTTATATGATCGACAGAACAACAACTACTATACTTATTACACTCACTATTATAAATCTAACTCATATTATTAACCATGTTATGCAGATATGATCGATAGAACAACAATTACTATACTTGTTACTCCTATTATTATCAATCTAACTCATATTATTAGCCACATTATGCCTATATGATCGACAGAACGACAACTACTATACTTATTACACTCACTATTATAAATCTAACTCATATTATTAACCATGTTATGCTTATATGATCGACAGAACGACACCTAATATACTTATTACACTCACTATTATCAATCTAACTCATATTATTAACCATATTATACAGAAATGATCGATAGAGCGACAATTACTATACTTATTACTCTTATTACTATCAATCTAACTCATATTATTAGCCATATTATGCTTATATGATCGACAGAACAACAACTACTATACTTATTACACTCACTATTATAAATCTAACTCATATTATTAACCATGTTATGCAGATATGATCGACAGAACAACAATTACTATACTTATTACTCCTATTATTATCAATCTAACTCATATTATTAGCCACATTATGCTTATATGATCGACAGAACGACAACTACTATACTTATTACACTCACTATTATAAATCTAACTCATATTATTAACCATGTTATGCTTATATGATCGACAGAACGACAACTACTATACTTATTACACTCACTATTATCAATCTAACTCATATTATTAACCATATTATACAGAAATGATCGATAGAGCGACAATTACTATACTTATTACCCTTATTACTATCAATCTAACTCATATTATTAGCCATATTATGCTTATATGATCGACAGAACAACAACTACTATACTTATTACACTCACTATTATAAATCTAACTCATATTATTAACCATGTTATGCAGATATGATCGATAGAACAACAATTACTATACTTGTTACTCCTATTATTATCAATCTAACTCATATTATTAGCCACATTATGCTTATATGATCGATAGAACGACAATTACTATACTTATTACTCTTATTATTATCAATCTAACTCATATTATTAGCCATTTTATGCTTATGTGATCGATAGAACGACAATTACTATACTTATTTCTCTTATTATTATCAATCTAACTCATATTATTAGCCATATTATGCTTATATGATCGACAGAACGACAATTACTATACTTATTACACTCACTATTATCAATCTAACTCATATTATTAACCATATTATGCAGATACGATCGACAGAGCGACAATTACTATACTTATTACTCTTATTATTATCAATCTAACTCATATTATTAGCCATATTATGCTTATATGATCTACAGAACGACAACTACTATACTTATTACACTCACTATTATAAATCTAACTCATATTATTAACCATGTTATGCTTATATGATCGACAGAACGACAACTACTATACTTATTACACTCACTATTATCAATCTAACTCATATTATTAACCATATTATGCAGAAATGATCGATAGAGCGACAATTACTATACTTATTACTCTTATTACTATCAATCTAACTCATATTATTAGCCATATTATGCTTATATGATCGACAGAACAACAACTACTATACTTATTACACTCACTATTATAAATCTAACTCATATTATTAACCATGTTATGCAGATATGATCGATAGAACAACAATTACTATACTTGTTACACTCACCATTATCAATCTAACTCATATTAATAACCAAATTATGCAGATATGATCGACAGAGCGACAATTACTATACTTATTACTCTTATTATTATCAATCTAACTCATATTATTAGCCATATTATGCTTATATGATCGACAGAACGACAACTACTATACTTATTACACTCACTATTATAAATCTAACTCATATTATTAACCATATTATGCAGAAATGATCGATAGAGCGACAATTACTATACTTATTACTCTTATTTCTATCAATCTAACTCATATTATTAGCCATATTATGCTTATATGATCGACAGAACAACAACTACTATACTTATTACACTCACTATTATAAATCTAACTCATATTATTAACCATGTTATGCAGATATGATCGATAGAACAACAATTACTATACTTGTTACTCCTATTATTATCAATCTAACTCATATTATTAGCCACATTATGCCTATATGATCGACAGAACGACAACTACTATACTTATTACACTCACTATTATAAATCTAACTCATATTATTAACCATGTTATGCTTATATGATCGACAGAACGACACCTAATATACTTATTACACTCACTATTATCAATCTAACTCATATTATTAACCATATTATACAGAAATGATCGATAGAGCGACAATTACTATACTTATTACTCTTATTACTATCAATCTAACTCATATTATTAGCCATATTATGCTTATATGATCGACAGAACAACAACTACTATACTTATTACACTCACTATTATAAATCTAACTCATATTATTAACCATGTTATGCAGATATGATCGATAGAACAACAATTACTATACTTATTACTCCTATTATTATCAATCTAACTCATATTATTAGCCACATTATGCTTATATGATCGATAGAACGACAATTACTATACTTATTACTCTTATTATTATCAATCTAACTCATATTATTAGCCATTTTATGCTTATGTGATCGATAGATCGACAATTACTATACTTATTTCTCTTATTATTATCAATCTAACTCATATTATTAGCCATATTATGCTTATCTTATCGATAGAACGACAATTACTATACTTACTTCTCTTATTATTATCAATCTAACTCATATTATTAGCCATATTATGCTTATATTACCGATAGAACGACAATTACTATACTTATTACTCTTATTATTATCAATCTAACTCATATTATTAGCCATATTATGCTTATGTGATCGATAGAACGACAATGACTATACTTATTACTCTTATTATTATCAATCTAACTCATATTATTAGCCATATTATGCTTATATGATCGACAGAACGACAATTACTATGCTTATTACACTCACTGTTATCAATCTAACTCATATTAGTAACCGTAATATGCAAATATGAGCGAAAGAACGACAATTACTATACTTATTACTCTTATAATTATCAACCTAACTCATATTATTAACCATATTTTGCTTATATGAGCAATAGAACTACAATTACTATACTTATTACACTCACTATTATCAATCTAACTCATATGATTAACCATATTATGCTTATATGATCGATAGAACTACAATTACTATACTTATTACTCTTATTATTATCAATCTAACTCATATTATTAACCATATTATGCAGATAAGATCGATAGAACTACAATTACTATACTCATTACTCTTATTATTATCAATCTAACCCATATCATGAGCCATATTATGCTAATATGATCGATAAAACGATAATTACTATACTTATTACACTCACTATTATCAATTTAACTCATACTGTTAACTATATTGTGCAAATATGATCGATAGAACGACAATTACTACACTCATTACTCTTATTATTATCAATCTAACTCATATTATAAGCCATATTATGCTTATATGATCGATAGGACGACAATTACTATACTCATTACTCTTATTATTATCAACCTAACTCATATTATTAGCCATATTATGCTTATGTGCTCGACAGAACGACAATTGCTATACATATTACTCTTACTATTATGAATCTAACTCATATTATTAACCATATTATGCAGATATGATCGATAGGACGACAACTACTATACTTATTACTCTTATTATTATCAATCTAACTCATATTATTAGCCATATTATGCCTATATGATCGATAGAACGACAATGACCATACTTATTACACTCACTATTATCAATCTAACTCATATGATTAACCATATTATGCAGATATGATCGATAGAACGACAATTACTATACTCATTACTCTTATTATTATCAATCTTACTCATATTATTAGGCATATTATGCTCATATGATCGATAGAACGACAATTACTATACTCATTACTCTTATTATTATCAATCTAACTCATATTATTAGCCATATTATGCTTATATGATCGATAGAAAGACAATAACTATACTTATTACACTCACTGTTATCAATCTAACTCATATTATTAACCACATTATGCAAATATGATCGATAGAACGACAATTACTATACTCATTACTCTTATTATTATCAGCCTAACTCATATTATAAGCCATATTATGCTTATATGAACGATAGAAAGACAATTACTATACTCATTTCTCTTATTATTATCAATCTAACTCATATTATTAACCATATTATGCTAATATGATCGATAGAACGACAATTACTATACCTATTACTCTCATTGTTATCAATCTAACTCATATTATTAGCCATATTATGCTTATGTGATCGATAGAACGACAAATACTATACTTATTACTCTTATTATTATGAATATAACTCATATTATTAACCATATTATGCTTATATGATCGATCGAACGACAATGACTATACTCACTTCTCTTATTATTATCAATCTTACTCATATTATTAGCCATATTATGCTTATATGATCGATCCAACGACAATGACTATACTCACTTCTCTTATTATTATCAATCTAACTCATATTATTAACCATATTATACTAATACGATCGATAGAACGACAATTACTATACCTATTACACTCACTATTATCAATCTAACTCATATTATTGACCATATTATGCGGATATGATCGATAGCATGACATTTACTACATTTATTACTCTTATTATTATCGATCTAACTCATATTATTAGCTATATTATGCTTATATGATCGACAGAACGACAATTACTATACTTATTACACTCACTGTTATCAATCTAACTCATATTATTAACCATATTATGCAAATACGATCGATAGAACGACAATTACTATACTCATTACTCTTATTATCATCAGCCTAACTCATATTATTAGCCATATTATGCTTATATGAACGATAGAACGACAATTACTATACTCATTACTCTTATTATTATCAATCTAGCTCATATTATTAACCATATTATGCTAATATGATCGATAGAACGACAATTACTATATTCATTTCTCCTTTATTATCAATCTAACTCATATTATTAGCCATATTATGCTTATATGATCTACAGAACGACAACTACTATACTTATTACACTCACTATTATAAATCTAACTCATATTATTAACCATGTTATGCTTATATGATCGACAGAACGACAACTACTATACTTATTACACTCACTATTATCAATCTAACTCATATTATTAACCATATTATGCAGAAATGATCGATAGAGCGACAATTACTATACTTATTACTCTTATTACTATCAATCTAACTCATATTATTAGCCATATTATGCTTATATGATCGACAGAACAACAACTACTATACTTATTACACTCACTATTATAAATCTAACTCATATTATTAACCATGTTATGCAGATATGATCGATAGAACAACAATTACTATACTTGTTACACTCACCATTATCAATCTAACTCATATTAATAACCAAATTATGCAGATATGATCGACAGAGCGACAATTACTATACTTATTACTCTTATTATTATCAATCTAACTCATATTATTAGCCATATTATGCTTATATGATCGACAGAACGACAACTACTATACTTATTACACTCACTATTATAAATCTAACTCATATTATTAACCATATTATGCAGAAATGATCGATAGAGCGACAATTACTATACTTATTACTCTTATTTCTATCAATCTAACTCATATTATTAGCCATATTATGCTTATATGATCGACAGAACAACAACTACTATACTTATTACACTCACTATTATAAATCTAACTCATATTATTAACCATGTTATGCAGATATGATCGATAGAACAACAATTACTATACTTGTTACTCCTATTATTATCAATCTAACTCATATTATTAGCCACATTATGCCTATATGATCGACAGAACGACAACTACTATACTTATTACACTCACTATTATAAATCTAACTCATATTATTAACCATGTTATGCTTATATGATCGACAGAACGACACCTAATATACTTATTACACTCACTATTATCAATCTAACTCATATTATTAACCATATTATACAGAAATGATCGATAGAGCGACAATTACTATACTTATTACTCTTATTACTATCAATCTAACTCATATTATTAGCCATATTATGCTTATATGATCGACAGAACAACAACTACTATACTTATTACACTCACTATTATAAATCTAACTCATATTATTAACCATGTTATGCAGATATGATCGACAGAACAACAATTACTATACTTATTACTCCTATTATTATCAATCTAACTCATATTATTAGCCACATTATGCTTATATGATCGACAGAACGACAACTACTATACTTATTACACTCACTATTATAAATCTAACTCATATTATTAACCATGTTATGCTTATATGATCGACAGAACGACAACTACTATACTTATTACACTCACTATTATCAATCTAACTCATATTATTAACCATATTATACAGAAATGATCGATAGAGCGACAATTACTATACTTATTACCCTTATTACTATCAATCTAACTCATATTATTAGCCATATTATGCTTATATGATCGACAGAACAACAACTACTATACTTATTACACTCACTATTATAAATCTAACTCATATTATTAACCATGTTATGCAGATATGATCGATAGAACAACAATTACTATACTTGTTACTCCTATTATTATCAATCTAACTCATATTATTAGCCACATTATGCTTATATGATCGATAGAACGACAATTACTATACTTATTACTCTTATTATTATCAATCTAACTCATATTATTAGCCATTTTATGCTTATGTGATCGATAGAACGACAATTACTATACTTATTTCTCTTATTATTATCAATCTAACTCATATTATTAGCCATATTATGCTTATATGATCGACAGAACGACAATTACTATACTTATTACACTCACTATTATCAATCTAACTCATATTATTAACCATATTATGCAGATACGATCGACAGAGCGACAATTACTATACTTATTACTCTTATTATTATCAATCTAACTCATATTATTAGCCATATTATGCTTATATGATCTACAGAACGACAACTACTATACTTATTACACTCACTATTATAAATCTAACTCATATTATTAACCATGTTATGCTTATATGATCGACAGAACGACAACTACTATACTTATTACACTCACTATTATCAATCTAACTCATATTATTAACCATATTATGCAGAAATGATCGATAGAGCGACAATTACTATACTTATTACTCTTATTACTATCAATCTAACTCATATTATTAGCCATATTATGCTTATATGATCGACAGAACAACAACTACTATACTTATTACACTCACTATTATAAATCTAACTCATATTATTAACCATGTTATGCAGATATGATCGATAGAACAACAATTACTATACTTGTTACACTCACCATTATCAATCTAACTCATATTAATAACCAAATTATGCAGATATGATCGACAGAGCGACAATTACTATACTTATTACTCTTATTATTATCAATCTAACTCATATTATTAGCCATATTATGCTTATATGATCGACAGAACGACAACTACTATACTTATTACACTCACTATTATAAATCTAACTCATATTATTAACCATATTATGCAGAAATGATCGATAGAGCGACAATTACTATACTTATTACTCTTATTTCTATCAATCTAACTCATATTATTAGCCATATTATGCTTATATGATCGACAGAACAACAACTACTATACTTATTACACTCACTATTATAAATCTAACTCATATTATTAACCATGTTATGCAGATATGATCGATAGAACAACAATTACTATACTTGTTACTCCTATTATTATCAATCTAACTCATATTATTAGCCACATTATGCCTATATGATCGACAGAACGACAACTACTATACTTATTACACTCACTATTATAAATCTAACTCATATTATTAACCATGTTATGCTTATATGATCGACAGAACGACACCTAATATACTTATTACACTCACTATTATCAATCTAACTCATATTATTAACCATATTATACAGAAATGATCGATAGAGCGACAATTACTATACTTATTACTCTTATTACTATCAATCTAACTCATATTATTAGCCATATTATGCTTATATGATCGACAGAACAACAACTACTATACTTATTACACTCACTATTATAAATCTAACTCATATTATTAACCATGTTATGCAGATATGATCGATAGAACAACAATTACTATACTTATTACTCCTATTATTATCAATCTAACTCATATTATTAGCCACATTATGCTTATATGATCGATAGAACGACAATTACTATACTTATTACTCTTATTATTATCAATCTAACTCATATTATTAGCCATTTTATGCTTATGTGATCGATAGATCGACAATTACTATACTTATTTCTCTTATTATTATCAATCTAACTCATATTATTAGCCATATTATGCTTATCTTATCGATAGAACGACAATTACTATACTTACTTCTCTTATTATTATCAATCTAACTCATATTATTAGCCATATTATGCTTATATTACCGATAGAACGACAATTACTATACTTATTACTCTTATTATTATCAATCTAACTCATATTATTAGCCATATTATGCTTATGTGATCGATAGAACGACAATGACTATACTTATTACTCTTATTATTATCAATCTAACTCATATTATTAGCCATATTATGCTTATATGATCGACAGAACGACAATTACTATGCTTATTACACTCACTGTTATCAATCTAACTCATATTAGTAACCGTAATATGCAAATATGAGCGAAAGAACGACAATTACTATACTTATTACTCTTATAATTATCAACCTAACTCATATTATTAACCATATTTTGCTTATATGAGCAATAGAACTACAATTACTATACTTATTACACTCACTATTATCAATCTAACTCATATGATTAACCATATTATGCTTATATGATCGATAGAACTACAATTACTATACTTATTACTCTTATTATTATCAATCTAACTCATATTATTAACCATATTATGCAGATAAGATCGATAGAACTACAATTACTATACTCATTACTCTTATTATTATCAATCTAACCCATATCATGAGCCATATTATGCTAATATGATCGATAAAACGATAATTACTATACTTATTACACTCACTATTATCAATTTAACTCATACTGTTAACTATATTGTGCAAATATGATCGATAGAACGACAATTACTACACTCATTACTCTTATTATTATCAATCTAACTCATATTATAAGCCATATTATGCTTATATGATCGATAGGACGACAATTACTATACTCATTACTCTTATTATTATCAACCTAACTCATATTATTAGCCATATTATGCTTATGTGCTCGACAGAACGACAATTGCTATACATATTACTCTTACTATTATGAATCTAACTCATATTATTAACCATATTATGCAGATATGATCGATAGGACGACAACTACTATACTTATTACTCTTATTATTATCAATCTAACTCATATTATTAGCCATATTATGCCTATATGATCGATAGAACGACAATGACCATACTTATTACACTCACTATTATCAATCTAACTCATATGATTAACCATATTATGCAGATATGATCGATAGAACGACAATTACTATACTCATTACTCTTATTATTATCAATCTTACTCATATTATTAGGCATATTATGCTCATATGATCGATAGAACGACAATTACTATACTCATTACTCTTATTATTATCAATCTAACTCATATTATTAGCCATATTATGCTTATGTGCTCGACAGAACGACAATTGCTATACATATTACTCTTATTATTATGAATCTAACTCATGTTATTAAACATATTATGCTTATATGATCGATAGAACTACAATTACTATACTTATTACACTCACTATTATCAGTTTAACTCATATTATTAGCCATATTATGCTTATATGATCGACAGAACGACAATTACTATACTGATTACACTTATTATTATCAATCTAACTCTTATTATTAGCCATATTATGCTTATATGATCGATAGAACTACAATTACTATACTTATTACACTCACTATTATCAATCTAACTCATATGATTAACCATATTATGCAGATATGATCGATAGAACGACAATTACTATACTCATTACTCTTATTATTATCAATCTTACTCATATTATTAGGCATATTATGCTTATATGATCGATAGAACGACAATTACTATACTCATTACTCTTATTATTATCAATCTAACTCATATTATTAGCCATATTATGTTTATGTGCTCGACAGAACGACAATTGCTATACATATTACTCTTATTATTATGAATCTAACTCATATTATTAACCATATTATGCAGATATGATTGATAGAACTACAATTACTATACTTATTGCTCTTATTATTATCAATCTAACTCGTATTATTAGCCATATTATGCATATATGATCGATAGAACTACAATTACTATACTTATTACTCTTATTATTATCAATCTCACTCATATTATTAGCCATATTATGCTTAAATGGTCGATAGAACGACAATTACTATACTCATTACTCTAATTATTATCAATCTAGCTCATATTATTAGCCATATTATGCTTATATGATCGATAGAACGACAATTGCTATACTTTTCACTCTTATTATTAGCCATATTATGCTTATATGAGCGATAGAACTACAATTACTATACTTATTACTCTTATTATTATCAATCTAACTCATACTATTAACCACATTATGCTTATATGATCGACAGAACGACAATTACTATACTTATTACACTCACTATTATCAATCTAACTCATATTATTAGCCATATTATGTTTATGTGCTCGACAGAACGACAATTGCTATACATATTACTCTTATTATTATGAATCTAACTCATATTATTAACCATATTATGCAGATATGATTGATAGAACTACAATTACTATACTTATTGCTCTTATTATTATCAATCTAACTCGTATTATTAGCCATATTATGCATATATGATCGATAGAACTACAATTACTATACTTATTACTCTTCTTATTATCAATCTCACTCATATTATTAGCCATATTATGCTTAAATGGTCGATAGAACGACAATTACTATACTCATTACTCTAATTATTATCAATCTAGCTCATATTATTAGCCATATTATGCTTATATGATCGATAGAACGACAATTGCTATACTTTTCACTCTTATTATTAGCCATATTATGCTTATATGAGCGATAGAACTACAATTACTATACTTATTACTCTTATTATTATCAATCTAACTCATACTATTAACCACATTATGCTTATATGATCGACAGAACGACAATTACTATACTTATTACACTCACTATTATCAATCTAACTCATATTATTAGCCATATTATGTTTATGTGCTCGACAGAACGACAATTGCTATACATATTACTCTTATTATTATGAATCTAACTCATATTATTAACCATATTATGCAGATATGATTGATAGAACTACAATTACTATACTTATTGCTCTTATTATTATCAATCTAACTCGTGTTATTAGCCATATTATGCATATATGATCGATAGAACTACAATTACTATACTTATTACTCTTATTATTATCAATCTCACTCATATTATTAGCCATATTATGCTTAAATGGTCGATAGAACGACAATTACTATACTCATTACTCTAATTATTATCAATCTAGCTCATATTATTAGCCATATTATGCTTATATGATCGATAGAACGACAATTGCTATACTTTTCACTCTTATTATTAGCCATATTATGCTTATATGAGCGATAGAACTACAATTACTATACTTATTACTCTTATTATTATCAATCTAACTCATACTATTAACCACATTATGCTTATATGATCGACAGAACGACAATTACTATACTTATTACACTCACTATTATCAATCTAACTCATATTATTAGCCGTATTATGCCTATATGATCGATAGAACTACAATTACTGTACTTATTACTCTTATTATTATCAATCTAACTCATATTATTAGCAATATTATGATTATATGATCGATAGATCGACAATTCCTATACACTCTACTCTTATTATTATCAATCTAACTCATATTATTAGCCATATTATGCTTATATGATCGACAGAACGACAATTACTCTACTTCTTACTCTTATTATTATCAATCCAACTCATATTATTAGGCATATTATGCTTATGTGATCGGTAGAACGATAATTACTATACTTGTTACCCTTATTATTATCAATCTAACTCATATTATTAGCCATATTATGCTTATATGATCGACAGAACGACAATTACTATACTTATTACACTCACTATTATCAATCTAACTCATATTATTAACCATATTATGCAGATATGATCGATAGGACGACAACTACTATACTTATTACTCTTATTATTATCAATCTAACTCATATTATTAGACATATTATGCCTATATGATCGATAGAACGACAATTACTATACTCATTACTCTTATTATTATCAATCTAAATCATATTATCAGCCATATTATGCTTATATGATCGATAGAGCGACAATTACTATACTCATTACTCTAATTATTATCAATCTAGCTCATATTATTAGCCATATTATGCTTATATGATCGATAGAACGACAATTGCTATACTTTTTACTCTTATTATTATCAATCTAACTCATATTCTTAGCCATATTATGCCTATATGATCGATAGAACTACAATTACTGTACTTATTACTCTTATTATTATCAATCTAACTCATATTATTAGCAATATTATGATTATATGATCGATAGAACGACAATTGCTATACCCTCCACTCTTATTATTATCAATCTAACTCATATTATTAGCCATATTATGCTTATACGATCGATAGAACGACAATTACTCTACTTCTTACTCTTATTATTATCAATCCAACTCATATTATTAGGCATATTATGCTTATGTGATCGGTAGAAAGATAATTACTATACTTATTACCCTTATTATTATCAATCTAACTCATATTATTAGACATATTATGCTTATATGATCGACAGAACGACAATTACTATACTTATTACACTCACTATTATCAATCTAACTCATATTATTAACCATATTATGCAGATATGATCGATAGAACGACAAGTACTATACTTATTACTCTTATTATTATCAATCTAACTCATATTATTAGCCATATTATGCCTATATGATCGATAGAACTACAATTACTATACTTATTACTCTTATTATTATCAATCTAACTCATATTATTAGCCATATTATTCTTATGTGATCGACAGAACGACAATTACTATACTCATTACACTCACTGTTATCAATCTAACTCATATTATCAACCATTATTTGCAAATATGATCGACAGAACGACAATTACTATACTTATTACACTCACTATTATCTATCTAACTCATATTATTAACCATATTATGCAAATATGATCGATAGAACGACAATTACTATACTTATTACTCTTATAATTATCAATCTAGCTCTTATTATTAGCCATATTATGCTTATATGATCGATAGAACGACAATTACTATACTTATTACTCTTATTATCATCAATCTAACTCATGCTATTAAACATATTATGCTTATATGATCGATAGAACTACAATGACTATACTTATTACACTCACTATTATCAGTTTAACTCATATTATTAGCCATATTATGCTTATATGATCGACAGAACGACAATTACTATACGTATTACACTCACTATTATCAATCTAACTAATATTATTAGCCATATTATGCTTACATGAGCAATATAACTACAATTACTATACTTATTATACTCACTATTATCAATCTAACTCATATGATTAACCATATTATGCTTATATGATCGATAGATCGACAATTACTATACCTATTACTCTTATTATTATCAATCTAACTCATATTATTAACCATATTATGCAGATAAGATCGATTGAACGACAATTACTATACTTATTACTCTTATAATTATCAACCTAACTCATATTATTAACCATATTATGCAGATATGATCGATAGGACGACAACTACTATACTTATTACTCTTATTATTATCAATCTAGCTCATATTATTAGCCATATTATGCTTATATGATCGATAGAATGACAATTGCTATACTTTTTACTCTTATTATTATCAATCTAACTCATATTCTTAGCCATATTATGCCTATATGATCGATAGAACTACAATTACTGTACTTATTACTCTTATTATTATCAATCTAACTCATATTATTAGCAATATTATGATTATATGATCGATAGAACGACAATTGCTATACTCTCTACTCTTATTATTATCAATCTAACTCATATTATTAGCCATATTATGCTTATATGATCGATAGAACGACAATTACTCTACTTCTTACTCTTATTATTATCAATCCAACTCATTTTATTAGGCATATTATGCTTATGTGATCGGTAGAATGATAATTACTATACTTATTACCCTTATTATTATCAATCTAACTCATATTATTAGCCATATTATGCCTATATGATCGATAGAACTACAATTACTGTACTTATTACTCTTATTATTATCAATCTAACTCATATTATTAGCCATATTATGCCTATATGATCGATAGAACTACAATTACTATACTTATTACTCTTATTATTATCAATCTAACTCATATTATTAGCCATATTATGCTTATATGATCGACAGAACGACAATTACTATGCTTATTACACTCACTGTTATCAATCTAACTCATATTAGTAACCGTAATATGCAAATATGATCGAAAGAACGACAATTACTATACTTATTACTCTTATTATTATCAACCTAACTCATATTATTAACCATATTTTGCTTATATGAGCAATAGAACTACAATTACTATACTTATTACACTCACTATTATCAATCTAACTCATATGATTAACCATATTATGCTTATATGATCGATAGAACTACAATTACTATACTTATTACTCTTATTATTATCAATGTAACTCATATTATTAACCATATTATGCAGATAAGATCGATAGAACTACAATTACTATACTCATTACTCTTATTATTATCAATCTAACCCATATCATGAGCCATATTATGCTAATATGATCGATAAAACGATAATTACTATACTTATTACACTCACTATTATCAATTTAACTCATACTGTTAACTATATTGTGCAAATATGATCGATAGAACGACAATTACTACACTCATTACTCTTATTATTATCAATCTAACTCATATTATAAGCCATATTATGCTTATATGATCGATAGGACGACAATTACTATACTCATTACTCTTATTATTATCAACCTAACTCATATTATTAGCCATATTATGCTTATGTGCTCGACAGAACGACAATTGCTATACATATTACTCTTATTATTATGAATCTAACTCATATTATTAACCATATTATGCAGATATGATCGATAGGACGACAACTACTATACTTATTACTCTTATTATTATCAATCTAACTCATATTATTAGCCATATTATGCCTATATGATCGATAGAACGACAATTACTATACTTATTACACTCACTATTATCAATCTAACTCATATGATTAACCATATTATGCAGATATGATCGATAGAACGACAATTACTATACTCATTACTCTTATTATTATCAATCTAACTCATATTATTAGCCATATTATGTTTATGTGCTCGACAGAACGACAATTGCTATACATATTACTCTTATTATTATGAATCTAACTCATATTATTAACCATATTATGCAGATATGATTGATAGAACTACAATTACTATACTTATTGCTCTTATTATTATCAATCTAACTCGTATTATTAGCCATATTATGCATATATGATCGATAGAACTACAATTACTATACTTATTACTCTTATTATTATCAATCTCACTCATATTATTAGCCATATTATGCTTAAATGGTCGATAGAACGACAATTACTATACTCATTACTCTAATTATTATCAATCTAGCTCATATTATTAGCCATATTATGCTTATATGATCGATAGAACGACAATTGCTATACTTTTCACTCTTATTATTAGCCATATTATGCTTATATGAGCGATAGAACTACAATTACTATACTTATTACTCTTATTATTATCAATCTAACTCATACTATTAACCACATTATGCTTATATGATCGACAGAACGACA